>NW_027415091.1:0-6000 GCF_964106895.1 Numenius arquata
TGTCCTCCTTGAAGACCCCTCCCTCAGATGGTTCTTGGAAGAGTTTTTGAGTTGAGTGACCCCCCTCAGATACGTCTCCTGCCGCTTAAGGATCATTTTTGGAGGTGGGGACACCAGGATCTACCTGTTCTCCTTGAAGACCCCCCCTCAGATGGTTCTTGGAAGGGTTTTGAGTTGAGCGACCCCCCCTCAGATACTTCTCCCCCACCCTAAATGTCATTTTTGGAACTGGAGACACCAGGATTTAGGTGTCCTCCTTGAAGACCCCCCCTCAGATGGTTCTTGGAAGGGTTTTTGAGTTGAGTGACCCCCCTCAGATACTTCTCCTGCAGCTTAAGAATAATTTTTGGAGGTGGAGACACCAGGATCTACATGTTCTCCTTGAAGACCCCCCCTTGGCCAGCTCTCGGAAGGGTTTTGAGTTGGGCGACCCCCCCTCAGATACTTCTCCCACACCCTAAATGTCATTTTTGGAACTGGAGACACCAGGATCTACGTGTCCTCCTTGAAGACGCCCCCTCAGATGGTTCTTGGAAGGGTTTTTGAGTTGAGTGACCCCCCTCAGATACTTCTCCTGCATCTTAAATGTCATTTTTGGAGGTGGGGACACCAGGATCTACATGTTCTCCTTTAAGACCCCCCCTTGGCCGGTTCTCGGAAGGGTTTTGAGTTGGGCGACCCCCCCTCAGATACTTCTCCCCCACCCTAAATGTCATTTTTTGGAGGTGGGCGAGTCGCGCATCGGGCCAACGCGATGACTTTGGGGCTCCTGCTCTCTCTTGACCTTTGAAGGAACCCGCCCGGCGGGAGAAGACGTGGAGCTAAAGCCAAGCTTTCCCAGAAGCTGGAGGAGATCCAGGGCCTCTCCAGTGAGTAGGAGGCGAATTCCATCTTCTCCCCCACCCCCGGCGCCAAAAATTGACCTTTAAAAAGTGCTGGCGAGGGAGGAAAAAAAAAAAAAAACAAAAACCCAAAAACAACCCCCCCCCCCCAAAAAAAAAAAAAAAGGGTGAAAGGAGGGGGGAGGAGAAGACGCTCTCCGTACCTGCTGAGGATGGTCACCACGTCCTAAAAAGGGGGGGAAAATAAAAAAAAAGAGAGAAACCCGGTAAAAATCCTCATCCAACGTCCCCTCCCTCTGCCCGGAGCAGTTTCCTCCCCCCTTTTTCCCCCCCCCCCCCTCCCCCCCAACCTTCTTCCTTGAACCCAACCGGGAGGTCCATCCCCGATGGTTTCAACCAGGGGGGGGTCGTGGAACCATGGAATTTTCAACTTCGGAAGGTCGTCGTCCCACCCGATCCCACCCCAAGTGGCTTCCGGGGGGGGGGCAACCAACCGAGCTTCCCCCCCCCCCCACCTCCAAGACGCTCAATACTCCACGTTTACCCCCGTAAAGTCCACGGATTTAGGTTGGAAGGGGCTTTTGGAGGTTCCTCATCTCAACCCAACGGCTCCAAGGACACCCCCCCTCGGGCTTTGCCCAGGTGAGGTTGGGAGGATCTTCTCGAGGTGGTGGCTCCAAAAAAAAAACCAAACCTCTCCGGTCTCTCACCCTCGTGGTTGGGAAACCCGGGTGTGGACATCTGGCAGCCCTTTGAGGTGGGCTTTGAGGGTGGTCTCCACCATCTGAGAAGGTCCTACCGCGTCCCCCGTGGAGACCCGAGCTACGGAAGGACTCTTAAGAAGGCCCGGGGCCACCGCCTGCCGTCACCTGGCCACCTGGACGCAAGGGTCGGCGTTCGACTTGCACGTCCCCGTTCCCCGCGCCACCCGGACCTCCACGGCCACCACCAAGGTGGCTTTAGGGTCCCCTCCAAGGGGGCGGATGCGTCCCACGGAGCAGATGGGTTTTTGGCCCTCAGGAATGGGCGAACCTCGGGACGGAGGTAAATTAAGGGGTTAAACCACGAAACGGTGGTTTTGTTTGGGTTTTGTTTGGTTTTTTTTTGGTTGGTTGGTTTTTTTCGGTTGGTTGGTTTTTTTTCTCGGGCAAAGCCCACGTGAAAAGGAGTTTTTCACCCAAAACTGCAAATATTTACCCAGCAGCTCTCTGCCCGGGGAAAGGAATTTAACCCCGTGAGGGTCGGAGGGCACCAGAAGCTCCACCTAAACGAGCTTAACGACAACGCCCCCCCATTAAAAGAAGCTCGGCCTCCTCGGCCCGTCTCCATCCCCACGTCTCACCAACGCCTTCAGGTTGGAGGGGACGGGGGTGGACACCTGGGACCTTCAGTCCTGCCAAAGCCCGGCCGGAACTCGGGTTGGCGAAAGGAGTCGCTGGGGTTTTTTTTTTGGGTTTTTTTTTGGTTTTTGAAGGATCTGACCCAGAAGAGCTGCGGTGGCCCTTCACGGGAGGTCTCCTTCGGCGTGGAAAGAGGGGAATTTATAGGGTGCTAGAAAGTTCTGGAGAAGTTCACGGCAGAAGAATTCCTCAGAGAGGAACGGGAGGTCTCCTTCGGCGTCGAACACCTTGAAAAGGGGGGGAATTTATGGGGTGCTAGAAAGTTCTGGAGAAGTTCACGGCAGAAGAATTCCTCAGAGACCCTTAAATCCCGAGAGAACATCTCCGATTCCCAAGGTGTTCCCGAAGCAGCAGAACTGGGGGCACCGTCTGCTCTTCAAAAGTGCCCCGAAACGGGGCGTTTCTCCCCAAAAACCCCACCCTCTCCAGGATCCCAAAGAAGATGAAGAAGGGGCACGGACCCAAGCCCTCGAAGGCTCGTGTCCGCAGCGAAGGTCTCACCTTGAAGAAACTCCAACATGGGCTGCTGGTTCTTCTCCTCCAGCTCCGTGATGAGCTTGTTGAGGAGGGTGATCTCCTTGGAGAGGTCGGTGATAGTTCTCGTTCTGCCTCCGGGCGATGTTCTTCTCCATCTTCTCCAGCTGCCCCAGGAGGACGTTCTCCTGGTCCTTCAGGAACTGCCGTAGCTTCTCGAATTCCGAGAGCAGCTTCTGCCGCTCGCTCTCGATGGTTTTCTGGGAAGGAAAACCATCCCAAAACCAAAAAAAAAAACCCAAAAAAAAGGTTTTTGGGATGAGTTTGGAGGCCCCACCAGTGTCGTCGCTGGGAGACTGGAGAAGGTTGAGGAGATACCACCTGGCTAAAGACCTTGGGGAAAGGGTGGAGATGGGAGACCAGAGGCCGTGTCCACCAGCAGCCGGTATCTTCCATCCTCCTCCACCCGTCCCAACCCGGACAACTGTTGTCCCCACAACCCACCCCTCCCGCATCCCCCCCCTTCCCACCCCCCCCCCCACCGCCGCCGCGTTGAACCCGACGCACCAAGAGCTCCTGGGTCTTCTTGTCGTCGTTGACTTTAAACTCCAGCAGCTCCTGCCTCTCCTTCTTCAGGAAGTCCAAGCGTCCCTGGATTTTCTCCTGGGAACCACCACCACCAACAAAAAAAAGAGGATGTTACCGCCTATTTTCCTATTCCTTCTTTTTTTTTTTTTCTCCTTTTCCTGGGTCTGGTCACGTGGCTTTGGGTTGGAAGGGACCTCAGAGACCATCTAGTGATCTAGTTCCACGGGCCAGGCTGCTCCAAGCCTCATCCAACCTGGCTTTGAACCATCTCCAGGAATGGGAGACACCTTCCAAGCCCCATCCAACCTGGCCTAGAACCACCTCCAGAGATGGAAGACATCTCCCAAGCTCCACCGAAACTGGCATGAACCACCTCCAAGTATGGGAGACACCTTCCACCAGGCCCAGGTTGCTCCAAGCCCCATCCAACCTGGCCTAGAACCACCTCCAGGGATGAGAGACACCTCCCACCAGACCAGGTTGCTCCAAACCTCATCCAACCTGGCCTTGAACCACCTCCAGGGATGAGAGACACCTTCCACCAGGCCCAGGTTGCTCCAAACCTCATCCAACCTGGCCTTGAACCACCTCCAGAGGTGGGAGACATCTCCCAAGCTCCATCCAAACTGGCCTTGAACCACCTCCAGAGATGGGAGACACCTCCCACCAGGCCCAGGTTGCTCCAAACCTCATCCAACCTGGCCTTGAACCACCTCCAGAGATGGAAGACATCTCCCAAGCTCCACCGAAACTGGCCTTGAACCACCTCCAAGTATGGGAGACACCTCCCACCAGACCCAGGTT
This sequence comes from Numenius arquata, assembly GCF_964106895.1. Taxonomy (NCBI): domain Eukaryota; kingdom Metazoa; phylum Chordata; class Aves; order Charadriiformes; family Scolopacidae; genus Numenius; species Numenius arquata. The sequence continues at coordinate 4,109 of NW_027415091.1, forward strand.
GCTCCAAGCCCCATCCAACCTGGCCTTGAACCACCTCCAGGGATGGGAGACACCTCCCACCAGACCCAGGTTGCTCCAAGCCCCATCCAACCTGGCCTAGAACCACCTCCAGGGATGGGAGACATCTCCCAAGCTCCACCGAAAACTGGCCTTGAACCACCTCCAAGTATGGGAGACACCTCCCACCAGACCAGGTTGCTCCAAGCCCCGTCCAACCTGGTCTTGAGCCACCTCCAGGGATGGGAGACACCTTCCCACCAGACCCAGGTTGCTCCAAACCTCATCCAACCTGGCCTTGAACCCACCTCCAGGGATGGGAGACACCTCCCACCAGACCCAGGTTGCTCCAAGCCCCATCCAACCTGGCCTAGAACCACCTCCAGGGATGAGAGGACACCTCCCACCAGGCCCAGGTTGCTCCAAGCCCCGTCCAACCTGGTCTTGAACCATCTCCAGGGATGGGAGACATCTCCCAAGCTCCACCGAAACTGGTCTTGAACCACCCTCCAGGGATGAGAGACACCTCCCACCAGACCCAGGTTGCTCCAAGCCCCGTCCAACCTGGTCTTGAACCATCTCCAGGGATGGGAGACATCTCCCAAGCTCCACCGAAACTGGTCTTGAACCACCTCCAGGGATGGGAGACACCTCCCACCAGCCCAGGTTGCTCCAAGCCCCATCCAACCTGCCTTGAACCACCTCCAGGGATGGGAGACACCTTCCAAGCCCCATCCAACCTGGCCTTGAACCCACCTCCAGGGACGGAGAACGTTGTTCCGGGGGGTTTCGCAGGAGAAGCTCTCCCCCGGCCGTAGGGGTGACCTGAAGCCACCAGGGGGGGGTTCCTCCAGGTCTTTTGGAGAGAAGGAACCGGGGAGGTGGGGTGGATTGGGGGAAGGTTGAGCACCAGGGTGGGGTGGTGGGAAAGGCAGGTGGCACCTCGGGGACTTTGGAAGACCCGGAGGGAGGAGGAAGGGAGGGATGGACGGAGGGAGGGTGGTACCTTGTACTCTTCGGTGGCCTCGTCCACGGGGACCACGGCGTGGGGTCGATGGTCCCGGGACCTGTCGCAGACCACGCAGATGGTCCTGTGGTCGTCCTTGCAGTAGAGCTTGAGGGCTTCCCGATGTTTCCCGCAGAGACCTTCCTCCTTCTCCTCCTCCTCCGCCCCCTTGGAGGTGGTGGCCCCTCTACCCCCACCCCTGGAGGTGAACTGGCTGATGATCTCCGACATGTTGGCCAACTGCCGGTTGGGTCTCAAACTCTTTTGGGAGAAGATCTCCCGGCATTGGGGGCATGGAAAATCCATCTCCAGGTCTTTCCAACTCTTGACGATGCAGGACCGGCAGAAGTTGTGTCCGCACTGGATGGAAACGGGATCCTTGAAGAATTCCAAGCAGACGGAGCAGGTGGCTTCATCTTGGAGGTTGCCCGGCAAGAAGACGGCGGCCCATGGCTTCTCTCCTGCGGGATATATATGAAATGGGAGACGGGAACGGGGCGGGGGGGGGGGGGGGGGAAGGGGGGGGGGGGTGGGGGTGGGGGGTAGGGAAGGGGGGGGGGGAAGGGGAGGGGGGGGTGTTTTTTCCGTTCCGGAGGGAGGGCAGGGAACCCGAATTCTTGGCGTTCGGCCCCAAAGTGGGCGTTCCTCTTCCAGGAACCCGGCGGCCGAAGGTCACCTCTGCCCAATCCCGGCCCCAGGGGGGGGGTCAAGGGGGAAGGGGGGGGGGCGGGGGGGGGGGGGGGGGATGGGGGGGGTTATGGGGGGGGGGGGTGTTGAGGTGGGGGGGAGGGGGGGGGGATGTGGGGTGGGGGATGGGGGGGGGTGTTGAGGTGGGGGGGGTGTGTGGGGGGATGGGATGGGGGGTTGGTGGGGGGGGGGTTGTGGGGTG
>NW_027415092.1:0-207510 GCF_964106895.1 Numenius arquata
GCCCGTCCTGTTCCGTAAGGATCCACAGGGCTCCATAGAGCTTCGTAGGTTTCCTAGAGGCCTGTAGAGTACCGCAGGAGCCAGTAGTGTTCTGTAGGGGCCCGTAGGGTTCCTTCCATAGGGGCTGGCAGTGTTCCGTAGGGGCCTCTAGGATTGTGTAAGTGCCCGCAGCAGTCTGTAGGAGTCTGTGGGATTCTGTAAGGTTCTGGAGGGTTCTGCAGGGTTCCGTAGGGGCCCGTAGAGTTCCGTAGTGGCTGGTAAAGTTCCCTAGGGCCCTGTGGGGTTCTGTATGGACCTGTAGGGTTCCGTAGGGGCCTGCAGGGTTCTGTAAGTGCCCGCAGGTGTCTGTAGGGTTCCGTAGGGGCCTGCAGGGTTTCGTAGGCACCTGCAGTGTTCTGTAGGAGCCCATAGGGTTTTAGTGAGGTTCCGTTGTGTTGCTAAGGGTCTTGTAGAGTGCTGTCGGGTCCTGGAGTATTCTGTAGGGTTCCAGAGGGGCTCGTAGGGTTCCGTCAAAATCTGTAGGCTTCCCTAGGGGCCCATAGAGTCCCGTAGATTTCCGTAGGGGCCTGTAGGGTTGTGTAAGTGCCCGCAGGGGTTGGTAGGAGCTTGTAGGGTGCCATAAGTTTCCAGAGGGTTGTGTAGGGTTCCGTAGGGGCCTGTGGTGTTCCCTAGGGGCCTGTAGAGTCTCGTACGGTTCCGTAGGGGCCTGTAGTGTTCCCTAGGGGCCTGTAGAGTCTCGTACAGTTCCGTAGGGTCCTGTAGGTTTCCATAAGCACCCGCAGAGGTCTGAAGGGGCCCGTACTGTTCCGTAAGGATCCATAGGGTTCCGTAGAGCTTCGTAGGTTCCCTAGAGGCCTGTAGAGTACTGCAGGAGCCAGTAGTGTTCTGTAGGGGCCCGTAGGGTTCCTTCCATAGGGGCTGGCAGTGTTCCGTAGGGGCCTCTAGGGTTGTGTAAGTGCCTGCAGGAGTCTGTAGGAATCCGTGGGATTCTGTAAGGTTCCGGAGGGTTCTGCAGGGTTCCGTAGGGGCCCGTAGAGTTCGGTAGTGGCTGGTAAAGTTCCGTAGGGCCCTGTACCGTTCCGTAACTGCCTGCAAGGATCTTTAGGCTTCCGTAGGGGCTGGTAGGGTTCCATAAAGTTCCGTGGGTTCCTGCAGAGTTCTGCAAGTGCCCGCAAGGGCCTGTAGGGGCCCACAGTGTTTCTGTCAGGTTCCGTAGAGTTCCGTAGGGGCCATAGGTTTCCGTAGCGGCTGGTAGTATTCCGTAGGGGTCTGTAGGGTTCCTTAGGGGCCTGCAGTGTTCTGTAGGAGCCCATAGGGTTTTAGTGAGGTTCTGTTGTGTCGCTAAGGGTCTTGTAGAGTGCTGTCGGGTCCTGGAGTATTCTGTAGGGTTCCAGAGGGGCTCGTAGGGTTCCGTCGAAATCTGTACGCTTCCCTAGGGGCCCATAGAGTCCCGTAGGGACCTGTAGGGTTGTGTAAGTGCCCGCAGGGGTTGGTAGGAGCTTGTAGGGTGCCATAAGTTTCCAGAGGGTTGTGTAGGGTTCCGTAGGGGCCTGTGGTGTTCCCTAGGGGCCTCTAGAGTCTCGTACCGTTCCGTAGGGGCCTGTGGTGTTCCCTAGGGACCTGTAGAGTCTCGTACAGTTCCGTAGGGTCCTGTAGGTTTCCATAAGCGCCCGCAGAGGTCTGAAGGGGCCCGTACTGTTCCGTAAGGATCCACAGGGCTCCATAGAGCTTCGTAGGTTTCCTAGAGGCCTGTAGAGTACCGCAGGAGCCAGTAGTGTTCTGTAGGGGCCCGTAGGGTTCCTTCCATAGGGGCTGGCAGTGTTCCGTAGGGGCCTCTAGGACTGTGTAAGTGCCCGCAGGAGTCTGTAGGAGTCTGTGGGATTCTGTAAGGTTCCGGAGGGTTCTGCAGGGTTCCGTAGGGGCCCGTAGAGTTCCGTAGTGCTGGTAAAGTTCCGTAGGGCCCTGTGGGGTTCTATATGGACCTGTAGGGTTCCGTAGGGGCCTGCAGGGTTCTGTAAGTGCCCGCAGGTGTCTGTAGGGTTCCGTAGGCGCCTGCAGGGTTTCGTAGGCACCTGCAGTGTTCTGTAGGAGCCCATAGGGTTTTAGTGAGGTTCCGTTGTGTTGCTAAGGGTCTTGTAGAGTGCTGTCGGGTCCTGGAGTATTCTGTAGGGTTCCAGAGGGGCTCGTAGGGTTCCGTCGAAATCTGTAGGCTTCCCTAGGGGCCCGTGGAGTCCCGTAGATTTCCGTAGGGACCTGTAGGGTTGTGTAAGTGCCCGCAGGGGTTGGTAGGAGCTTGTAGGGTGCCATAAGTTTCCAGAGGGTTGTGTAGGGTTCCGTAGGGGCCTGTGGTGTTCCCTAGGGGCCTGTAGAGTCTCGTACGGTTCCGTAGGGGCCTGTAGTGTTCCCTAGGGGCCTGTAGAGTCTCGTACAGTTCTGTAGGGTCCTGTAGGTTTCCATAAGCACCCGCAGAGGTCTGAAGGGGCCCGTACTGTTCCGTAAGGATCCACAGGGCTCCATAGAGCTTCGTAGGTTTCCTAGAGGCCTGTAGAGTACCGCAGGAGCCAGTAGTGTTCTGTAGGGGCCCGTAGGGTTCCTTCCATAGGGGCTGGCAGTGTTCCGTAGGGGCCTCTAGGATTGTGTAAGTGCCCGCAGCAGTCTGTAGGAGTCTGTGGGATTCTGTAAGGTTCCGGAGGGTTCTGCAGGGTTCCGTAGGGGCCCGTAGAGTTCTGTAGTGGCTGGTAAAGTTCCCTAGGGCCCTGTGGGGTTCTGTATGGACCTGTAGGGTTCCGTAGGGGCCTGCAGGGTTCTGTAAGTGCCCGCAGGTGTCTGTAGGGTTCCGTAGGGGCCTGCAGGGTTTCGTAGGCACCTGCAGTGTTCTGTAGGAGCCCATAGGGTTTTAGTGAGGTTCCGTTGTGTTGCTAAGGGTCTTGTAGAGTGCTGTCGGGTCCTGGAGTATTCTGTAGGGTTCCAGAGGGGCTCGTAGGGTTCCGTCAAAATCTGTAGGCTTCCCTAGGGGCCCATAGAGTCCCGTAGATTTCCGTAGGGGCCTGTAGGGTTGTGTAAGTGCCCGCAGGGGTTGGTAGGAGCTTCTAGGGTGCCATAAGTTTCCAGAGGGTTGTGTAGGGTTCCGTAGGGGCCTGTGGTGTTCCCTAGGGGCCTCTAGAGTCTCGTACGGTTCCGTAGGGGCCTGTAGTGTTCCCTAGGGGCCTGTAGAGTCTCGTACAGTTCCGTAGGGTCCTGTAGGTTTCCATAAGCGCCCGCAGAGGTCTGAAGGGGCCCGTACTGTTCCGTAAGGATCCACAGGGCTCCATAGAGCTTCGTAGGTTTCCTAGAGGCCTGTAGAGTACCGCAGGAGCCAGTAGTGTTCTGTAGGGGCCCGTAGGGTTCCTTCCATAGGGGCTGGCAGTGTTCCGTAGGGGCCTCTAGGACTGTGTAAGTGCCCGCAGGAGTCTGTAGGAGTCTGTGGGATTCTGTAAGGTTCCGGAGGGTTCTGCAGGGTTCCGTAGGGGCCCGTAGAGTTCTGTAGTGGCTGGTAAAGTTCCCTAGGGCCCTGTGGGGTTCTGTATGGACCTGTAGGGTTCCGTAGGGGCCTGCAGGGTTCTGTAAGTGCCCGCAGGTGTCTGTAGGGTTCCGTAGGGGCCTGCAGGGTTTCGTAGGCACCTGCAGTGTTCTGTAGGAGCCCATAGGGTTTTAGTGAGGTTCCGTTGTGTTGCTAAGGGTCTTGTAGAGTGCTGTCGGGTCCTGGAGTATTCTGTAGGGTTCCAGAGGGGCTCGTAGGGTTCCGTCAAAATCTGTAGGCTTCCCTAGGGGCCCATAGAGTCCCGTAGATTTCCGTAGGGGCCTGTAGGGTTGTGTAAGTGCCCGCAGGGGTTGGTAGGAGCTTGTAGGGTGCCATAAGTTTCCAGAGGGTTGTGTAGGGTTCCGTAGGGGCCTATGGTGTTCCCTAGGGGCCTGTAGAGTCTCGTACGGTTCCGTAGGGGCCTGTGGTGTTCCCTAGGGTCCTGTAGAGTCTTGTACAGTACCGTAGGGTCCTGTAGGTTTCCATAAGCGCCCGCAGAGGTCTGAAGGGGCCCGTCCTGTTCCGTAAGGATCCACAGGGCTCCATAGAGCTTCGTAGGTTTCCTAGAGGCCTGTAGAGTACCGCAGGAGCCAGTAGTGTTCTGTAGGGGCCCGTAGGGTTCCTTCCATAGGGGCTGGCAGTGTTCCGTAGGGGCCTCTAGGATTGTGTAAGTGCCCGCAGGAGTCTGTAGGAGTCTGTGGGATTCTGTAAGGTTCTGGAGGGTTCTGCAGGGTTCCGTAGGGGCCCGTAGAGTTCCGTAGTGGCTGGTAAAGTTCCCTAGGGCCCTGTGGGGTTCTGTATGGACCTGTAGGGTTCCGTAGGGGCCTGCAGGGTTCTGTAAGTGCCCGCAGGTGTCTGTAGGGTTCCGTAGGGGCCTGCAGGGTTTCGTAGGCACCTGCAGTGTTCTGTAGGAGCCCATAGGGTTTTAGTGAGGTTCCGTTGTGTTGCTAAGGGTCTTGTAGAGTGCTGTCGGGTCCTGGAGTATTCTGTAGGGTTCCAGAGGGGCTCGTAGGGTTCCGTCAAAATCTGTAGGCTTCCCTAGGGGCCCATAGAGTCCCGTAGATTTCCGTAGGGGCCTGTAGGGTTGTGTAAGTGCCCGCAGGGGTTGGTAGGAGCTTGTAGGGTGCCATAAGTTTCCAGAGGGTTGTGTAGGGTTCCGTAGGGGCCTGTGGTGTTCCCTAGGGGCCTGTAGAGTCTCGTACCGTTCCGTAGGGGCCTGTAGTGTTCCCTAGGGGCCTGTAGAATCTCGTACGGTTCCGTAGGGGCCTGTAGTGTTCCCGAGGGGCCTGTAGAGTCTCGTACAGTTCCGTAGGGTCCTGTAGGTTTCCATAAGCACCCGCAGAGGTCTGAAGGGGCCCGTACTGTTCCGTAAGGATCCATAGGGCTCCATAGAGCTTCGTAGGTTTCCTAGAGGCCTGTAGAGTACCGCAGGAGCCAGTAGTGTTCTGTAGGGGCCCGTAGGGTTCCTTCCATAGGGGCTGGCAGTGTTCCGTAGGGGCCTCTAGGATTGTGTAAGTGCCCGCAGGAGTCTGTAGGAGTCTGTGGGATTCTGTAAGGTTCCGGAGGGTTCTGCAGGGTTCCGTAGGGGCCCGTAGAGTTCCGTAGTGGCTGGTAAAGTTCCGTAGGGCCCTGTGGGGTTCTGTATGGAGCTGTAGGGTTCCGTAGGGGCCTGCAGGGTTCTGTAAGTGCCCGCAGGTGTCTGTAGGGTTCCGTAGGGGCCTGCAGGGTTTCGTAGGCACCTGCAGTGTTCTGTAGGAGCCCATAGGGTTTTAGTGAGGTTCCGTTGTGTTGCTAAGGGTCTTGTAGAGTGCTGTCGGGTCCTGGAGTATTCTGTAGGGTTCCAGAGGGGCTCGTAGGGTTCCGTCGAAATCTGTAGGCTTCCCTAGGGGCCCGTGGAGTCCCGTAGATTTCCGTAGGGACCTGTAGGGTTGTGTAAGTGCCCGCAGGGGTTGGTAGGAGCTTGTAGGGTGCCATAAGTTTCCAGAGGGTTGTGTAGGGTTCCGTAGGGGCCTGTGGTGTTCCCTAGGGGCCTGTAGAGTCTCGTACGGTTCCGTAGGGGCCTGTAGTGTTCCCTAGGGGCCTGTAGAGTCTCGTACAGTTCCGTAGGGTCCTGTAGGTTTCCATAAGCACCCGCAGAGGTCTGAAGGGGCCCGTACTGTTCCGTAAGGATCCATAGGGTTCCGTAGAGCTTCGTAGGTTCCCTAGAGGCCTGTAGAGTACCGCAGGAGCCAGTAGTGTTCTGTAGGGGCCCGTAGGGTTCCTTCCATAGGGGCTGGCAGTGTTCCGTAGGGGCCTCTAGGGTTGTGTAAGTGCCTGCAGGAGTCTGTAGGAATCCGTGGGATTCTGTAAGGTTCCGGAGGGTTCTGCAGGGTTCCGTAGGGGCCCGTAGAGTTCCGTAGTGGCTGGTAAAGTTCCCTAGGGCCCTGTACCGTTCCGTAACTGCCTGCAAGGATCTTTAGGCTTCCGTAGGGGCTGGTAGGGTTCCATAAAGTTCCGTGGGTTCCTGCAGAGTTCTGCAAGTGCCCGCAAGGGCCTGTAGGGGCCCACAGTGTTTCTGTCTGGTTCCGTAGAGTTCCGTAGGGGCCATAGGTTTCCGTAGCGGCTGGTAGTATTCCGTAGGGGTCTGTAGGGTTCCATAGGCACCTGCAGTGTTCTGTAGGAGCCCATAGGGTTTTAGTGAGGTTCTGTTGTGTCGCTAAGGGTCTTGTAGAGTGCTGTCGGGTCCTGGAGTATTCTGTAGGGTTCCAGAGGGGCTCGTAGGGTTCCGTCGAAATCTGTAGGCTTCCCTAGGGGCCCATAGAGTCCCGTAGGGACCTGTAGGGTTGTGTAAGTGCCCGCAGGGGTTGGTAGGAGCTTGTAGGGTGCCATAAGTTTCCAGAGGGTTGTGTAGGGTTCCGTAGGGGCCTGTGGTGTTCCCTAGGGGCCTGTAGAGTCTCGTACGGTTCCGTAGGGGCCTGTGGTGTTCCCTAGGGTCCTGTAGAGTCTCGTACAGTTCCGTAGGGTCCTGTAGGTTTCCATAAGCGCCCGCAGAGGTCTGAAGGGGCCCGTCCTGTTCCGTAAGGATCCACAGGGCTCCATAGAGCTTCGTAGGTTCCCTAGAGGCCTGTAGAGTACCGCAGGAGCCAGTAGTGTTCTGTAGGGGCCCGTAGGGTTCCTTCCGTAGGGGCTGGTAGTGTTCCGTAGGGGCCTGTAGGGTTGTGTAAGTGCCCGCAGCAGTCTGTAGGAGTCTGTGGGATTCTGTAAGGTTCCGGAGGGTTCTGCAGGGTTCTGTAGGGGCCCGTAGAGTTCCGTAGTGGCTGGTAAAGTTCCGTAGGGCCCTGTGGGGTTCTGTATGGACCTGTAGGGTTCTGTAGGGGCCTGCAGGGTTCTGTAAGTGCCCACAGGTGTCTGTAGGGTTTCGTACGGGTCTGTAGGGTTCCGTAGGCACCTGCAGTGTTCTGTAGGAGCCCATAGGGTTTTAGTGATATTCCGTTGTGTTGCTAAGGGTCTTGTAGAGTGCTGTCGGGTCCTGGAGTATTCTGTAGGGTTCCAGAGGGGCTCGTAGGGTTCCGTCAAAATCTGTAGGCTTCCCTAGAGGCCCATAGAGTCCCGTAGATTTCCGTAGGGGCCTGTAGGGTTGTGTAAGTGCCCGCAGGGGTTGGTAGGAGCTTGTAGGGTGCCATAAGTTTCCAGAGGGTTGTGTAGGGTTCCGTAGGGGCCTGTGGTGTTCCCTAGGGGCCTGTAGAGTCTCGTACAGTTCCGTAGGGTCCTGTAGGTTTCCATAAGCGCCCGCAGAGGTCTGAAGGGGCCCGTCCTGTTCCGTAAGGATCCACAGGGCTCCATAGAGCTTCGTAGGTTCCCTAGAGGCCTGTAGAGTACCGCAGGAGCCAGTAGTGTTCTGTAGGGGCCCGTAGGGTTCCTTCCGTAGGGGCTGGTAGTGTTCCGTAGGGGCCTGTAGGGTTGTGTAAGTGCCCGCAGCAGTCTGTAGGAGTCTGTGGGATTCTGTAAGGTTCCGGAGGGTTCTGCAGGGTTCTGTAGGGGCCCGTAGAGTTCCGTAGTGGCTGGTAAAGTTCCGTAGGGCCCTGTGGGGTTCTGTATGGACCTGTAGGGTTCTGTAGGGGCCTGCAGGGTTCTGTAAGTGCCCACAGGTGTCTGTAGGGTTTCGTACGGGTCTGTAGGGTTCCGTAGGCACCTGCAGTGTTCTGTAGGAGCCCATAGGGTTTTAGTGATATTCCGTTGTGTTGCTAAGGGTCTTGTAGAGTGCTGTCGGGTCCTGGAGTATTCTGTAGGGTTCCAGAGGGGCTCGTAGGGTTCCGTCAAAATCTGTAGGCTTCCCTAGAGGCCCATAGAGTCCCGTAGATTTCCGTAGGGGCCTGTAGGGTTGTGCAAGTGCCCGCAGGGGTTGGTAGGAGCTTGTAGGGTGCCATAAGTTTCCAGAGGGTTGTGTAGGGTTCCGTAGGGGCCTGTGGTGTTCCCTAGGGGCCTGTAGAGTCTCGTACCGTTCCGTAGGGGCCTGTAGTGTTCCCTAGGGGCCTGTAGAGTCTCGTACAGTTCCGTAGGGTCCTGTAGGTTTCCATAAGCGCCCGCAGAGTTCTGAAGGGGCCCGTACTGTTCCGTAAGGATCCACAGGGCTCCATATAGCTTCGTAGGTTTCCTAGAGGCCTGTAGAGTACCGCAGGAGCCAGTAGTGTTCTGTAGGGGCCCGTAGGGTTCCTTCCATAGGGGCTGGCAGTGTTCCGTAGGGGCCTCTAGGGTTGTGTAAGTGCCCGCAGCAGTCTGTAGGAATCCGTGGGATTCTGTAAGGTTCCGGAGGGTTCTGCAGGGTTCCGTAGGGGCCCGTAGAGTTCGGTAGTGGCTGGTAAAGTTCCCTAGGGCCCTGTACCGTTCCGTAACTGCCTGCAAGGATCTTTAGGCTTCCGTAGGGGCTGGTAGGGTTCCATAAAGTTCCGTGGGTTCCTGCAGAGTTCTGCAAGTGCCCGCAAGGGCCTGTAGGGGCCCACAGTGTTTCTGTCAGGTTCCGTAGAGTTCCGTAGGGGCCATAGGTTTCCGTAGCGGCTGGTAGTATTCCGTAGGGGTCTGTAGGGTTCCATAGGCACCTGCAGTGTTCTGTAGGAGCCCATAGGGTTTTAGTGAGGTTCTGTTGTGTCGCTAAGGGTCTTGTAGAGTGCTGTCGGGTCCTGGAGTATTCTGTAGGGTTCCAGAGGGGCTCGTAGGGTTCCGTTGAAATCTGTAGGCTTCCCTAGGGGCCCATAGAGTCCCGTAGGGACCTGTAGGGTTGTGTAAGTGCCCGCAGGGGTTGGTAGGAGCTTGTAGGGTGCCATAAGTTTCCAGAGGGTTGTGTAGGGTTCCGTAGGGGCCTGTGGTGTTCCCTAGGGGCCTGTAGAGTCTCGTACCATTCCGTAGGGGCCTGTAGTGTTCCCTAGGGGCCTGTAGAGTCTCGTACAGTTCCGTAGGGTCCTGTAGGTTTCCATAAGCGCCCGCAGAGGTCTGAAGGGGCCCGTCCTGTTCCGTAAGGATCCACAGGGCTCCATAGAGCTTCGTAGGTTCCCTAGAGGCCTGTAGAGTACCGCAGGAGCCAGTAGTGTTCTGTAGGGGCCCGTAGGGTTCCTTCCGTAGGGGCTGGTAGTGTTCCGTAGGGGCCTGTAGGGTTGTGTAAGTGCCCGCAGCAGTCTGTAGGAGTCTGTGGGATTCTGTAAGGTTCCGGAGGGTTCTGCAGGGTTCTGTAGGGGCCCGTAGAGTTCCGTAGTGGCTGGTAAAGTTCCGTAGGGCCCTGTGGGGTTCTGTATGGACCTGTAGGGTTCTGTAGGGGCCTGCAGGGTTCTGTAAGTGCCCACAGGTGTCTGTAGGGTTTCGTACGGGTCTGTAGGGTTCCGTAGGCACCTGCAGTGTTCTGTAGGAGCCCATAGGGTTTTAGTGATATTCCGTTGTGTTGCTAAGGGTCTTGTAGAGTGCTGTCGGGTCCTGGAGTATTCTGTAGGGTTCCAGAGGGGCTCGTAGGGTTCCATCGAAATCTGAAGGGTTCCCTAGGGGCCCGTAGAGTCCCATAGATTTCCGTAGGGGCCTGTAGGGTTGTGTAAGTGCCCGCAGGGGTTGGTAGGAGCTTGTAGGGTGCCATAAGTTTCCAGAGGGTTGTGTAGGGTTCCGTAGGGGCCTGTGGTGTTCCCTAGGGGCCTGTAGAGTCTCGTACGGTTCCGTAGGGGCCTGTAGTGTTCCCTAGGGGCCTGTAGAGTCTCGTACAGTTCCGTAGGGTCCTGTAGGTTTCCATAAGCGCCCGCAGAGGTCTGAAGGGGCCCGTACTGTTCCGTAAGGATCCATAGGGTTCCGTAGAGCTTCGTAGGTTTCCTAGAGGCCTGTAGAGTACCGCAGGAGCCAGTAGTGTTCTGTAGGGGCCCGTAGGGTTCCTTCCATAGGGGCTGGCAGTGTTCCGTAGGGGCCTCTAGGGTTGTGTAAGTGCCCGCAGCAGTCTGTAGGAGTCTGTGGGATTCTGTAAGGTTCCGGAGGGTTCTGCAGGGTTCCGTAGGGGCCCGTAGAGTTCCGTAGTGGCTGGTAAAGTTCCCTAGGGCCCTGTGGGGTTCTGTATGGACCTGTAGGGTTCCGTAGGGGCCTGCAGGGTTCTGTAAGTGCCCGCAGGTGTCTGTAGGGTTCCGTAGGGGTCTGTAGGGTTCCGTAGGCGCCTGCAGAGTTCTGTAGGAGCCCATAGGGTTTTAGTGAGGTTCCGTTGTGTTGCTAAGGGTCTTGTAGAGTGCTGTCGGGTCCTGGAGTATTCTGTAGGGTTCCAGAGGGGCTCGTAGGGTTCCGTCGAAATCTGTACGCTTCCCTAGGGGCCCATAGAGTCCCGTAGGGACCTGTAGGGTTGTGTAAGTGCCCGCAGGGGTTGGTAGGAGCTTGTAGGGTGCCATAAGTTTCCAGAGGGTTGTGTAGGGTTCCGTAGGGGCCTGTGGTGTTCCCTAGGGGCCTGTAGAGTCTCGTACGGTTCCGTAGGGGCCTGTGGTGTTCCCTAGGGTCCTGTAGAGTCTTGTACAGTTCCGTAGGGTCCTGTAGGTTTCCATAAGCGCCCGCAGAGGTCTGAAGGGGCCCGTCCTGTTCCGTAAGGATCCACAGGGCTCCATAGAGCTTCGTAGGTTTCCTAGAGGCCTGTAGAGTACCGCAGGAGCCAGTAGTGTTCTGTAGGGGCCCGTAGGGTTCCTTCCATAGGGGCTGGCAGTGTTCCGTAGGGGCCTCTAGGGTTGTGTAAGTGCCCGCAGGAGTCTGTAGGAGTCTGTGGGATTCTGTAAGGTTCCGGAGGGTTCTGCAGGGTTCCGTAGGGGCCCGTAGAGTTCCGTAGTTCCGTAGTGGCTGGTAAAGTTCCGTAGGGCCCTGTGGGGTTCTGTATGGACCTGTAGGGTTCCGTAGGGGCCTGCAGGGTTCTGTAAGTGCCCGCAGGTGTCTGTAGGGTTCCGTAGGGGCCTGCAGGGTTTCGTAGGCACCTGCAGTGTTCTGTAGGAGCCCATAGGGTTTTAGGTGAGGTTCCGTTGTGTTGCTAAGGGTCTTGTAGAGTGCCTGTCGGGTCCTGGAGTATTCTGTAGGGTTCCAGAGGGGCTCGTAGGGTTCCGTCGAAATCTGTAGGCTTCCCTAGGGGCCCGTGGAGTCCCGTAGATTTTCCGTAGGGACCTGTAGGGTTGTGTAAGTGCCCGCAGGGGTTGGTAGGAGCTTGTAGGGTGCCATATGTTTCCGGAGGGGTTGTGTAGGGTTCCGTAGGGGGCCTGTGTGTTCCCTAGGGGCCTGTAGAGTCTCGTACCGTTCCGTAGGGGCACTGTAGTGTTCCCTAGGGGCCTGTAGAGTCTCGTACAGTTCCGTAGGGTCCTGTAGGTTTCCATAAGCGCCCGCAGAGATCTGAAGGGGCCCGTACTGTTCCGTAAGGATCCATAGGGTTCCGTAGAGCTTCGTAGGTTCCCTAGAGGCCTGTAGAGTCTGCAGGAGCCAGTAGTGTTCTGTAGGGGCCCGTAGGGTTCCTTCCATAGGGGCTGGCAGTGTTCCGTAGGGGCCTCTAGGGTTGTGTAAGTGCCTGCAGGAGTCTGTAGGAATCCGTGGGATTCTGTAAGGTTCCGGAGGGTTCTGCAGGGTCCGTAGGGGCCCGTAGAGTTCCGTAGTGGCTGGTAAATTTCCCTAGGGCCCTTGTACCGTTCCGTAACTGCCTGCAAGGGTCTTTAGGCTTCCGTAGGGGCTGGTAGGGTTCCATAAAGTTCCGTGGGTTCCTGCAGAGTTCTGCAAGTGCCCGCAAGGGCCTGTAGGGGCCCACAGTGTTTCTGTCTGGTTCCGTAGAGTTCCGTAGGGGCCATAGGTTTCCGTAGCGGCTGGTAGTATTCCGTAGGGGTCTGTAGGGTTCCCTAGGGGCCTGCAGTGTTCTGTAGGAGCCCATAGGGTTTTAGTGAGGTTCTGTTGTGTCGCTAAGGGTCTTGTAGAGTGCTGTCGGGTCCTGGAGTATTCTGTAGGGTTCCAGAGGGGCTCGTAGGGTTCCGTTGAAATCTGTAGGGTTCCCTAGGGGCCCATAGAGTCCCGTAGGGACCTGTAGGGTTGTGTAAGTGCCCCGCAGGGGTTGGTAGGAGCTTGTAGGGTGCCATAAGTTTCCAGAGGGTTGTGTAGGGTTCCGTAGGGGCCTGTGGTGTTCCCTAGGGGCCTCTAGAGTCTCGTACCGTTCCGTAGGGGCCTGTGGTGTTCCCTAGGGTCCTGTAGAGTCCTTGTACAGTACCGTAGGGTCCTGTAGGTTTCCATAAGCGCCCGCAGAGGTCTGAAGGGGCCCGTCCTGTTCCGTAAGGATCCACAGGGCTCCATAGAGCTTCGTAGGTTTCCTAGAGGCCTGTAGAGTACCGCAGGAGCCAGTAGTGTTCTGTAGGGGCCCGTAGGGTTCCTTCCATAGGGGCTGGCAGTGTTCCGTAGGGGCCTCTAGGATTGTGTAAGTGCCCGCAGCAGTCTGTAGGAGTCTGTGGGATTCTGTAAGGTTCTGGAGGGTTCTGCAGGGTTCCGTAGGGGCCCGTAGAGTTCCGTAGTGGCTGGAAAAGTTCCCTAGGGCCCTGTGGGGTTCTGTATGGACCTGTAGGGTTCCGTAGGGGCCTGCAGGGTTCTGTAAGTGCCCGCAGGTGTCTGTAGGGTTCCGTAGGGGCCTGCAGGGTTTCGTAGGCACCTGCAGTGTTCTGTAGGAGCCCATAGGGTTTTAGTGAGGTTCCGTTGTGTTGCTAAGGGTCTTGTAGAGTGCTGTCGGGTCCTGGAGTATTCTGTAGGGTTCCAGAGGGGCTCGTAGGGTTCCGTCGAAATCTGTAGGCTTCCCTAGGGGCCCATAGAGTCCCGTAGATTTCCGTAGGGGCCTGTAGGGTTGTGTAAGTGCCCGCAGGGGTTGGTAGGAGCTTGTAGGGTGCCATAAGTTTCCAGAGGGTTGTGTAGGGTTCCGTAGGGGCCTGTGGTGTTCCCTAGGGGCCTGTAGAGTCTCGTACAGTTCCGTAGGGTCCTGTAGGTTTCCATAAGCGCCCGCAGAGGTCTGAAGGGGCCCGTACTGTTCCGTAAGGATCCACAGGGCTCCATAGAGCTTCGTAGGTTTCCTAGAGGCCTGTAGAGTACCGCAGGAGCCAGTAGTGTTCTGTAGGGGCCCGTAGGGTTCCTTCCATAGGGGCTGGCAGTGTTCCGTAGGGGCCTCTAGGGTTGTGTAAGTGCCCGCAGCAGTCTGTAGGAGTCTGTGGGATTCTGTAAGGTTCCGGAGGGTTCTGCAGGGTTCCGTAGGGGCCCGTAGAGTTCCGTAGTGGCTGGTAAAGTTCCCTGGGCCCTGTGGGGTTCTGTATGGACCTGTAGGGTTCCGTAGGGGCCTGCAGGGTTCTGTAAGTGCCCGCAGGTGTCTGTAGGGTTCCGTAGGGGCCTGCAGGGTTTCGTAGGCACCTGCAGTGTTCTGTAGGAGCCCATAGGGTTTTAGTGAGGTTCCGTTGTGTTGCTAAGGGTCTTGTAGAGTGCTGTCGGGTCCTGGAGTATTCTGTAGGGTTCCAGAGGGGCTCGTAGGGTTCCGTCAAAATCTGTAGGCTTCCCTAGGGGCCCATAGAGTCCCGTAGATTTCCGTAGGGGCCTGTAGGGTTGTGTAAGTGCCCGCAGGTGTTGGTAGGAGCTTGTAGGGTGCCATATGTTTCCGGAGGGTTGTGTAGGGTTCCGTAGGGGCCTGTGGTGTTCCCTAGGGGCCTGTAGAGTCTCGTACCGTTCCGTAGGGGCCTGTAGTGTTTCCTAGGGGCCTGTAGAGTCTCGTACAGTTCCGTAGGGTCCTGTAGGTTTCCATAAGCGCCCGCAGAGGTCTGAATGGGCCCGTACTGTTCCGTAAGGATCCATAGGGTTCCGTAGAGCTTCGTAGGTTCCCTAGAGGCCTGTAGAGTACTGCAGGAGCCAGTAGTGTTCTGTAGGGGCCCGTAGGGTTCCTTCCATAGGGGCTGGCAGTGTTCCGTAGGGGCCTCTAGGGTTGTGTAAGTGCCTGCAGGAGTCTGTAGGAATCCGTGGGATTCTGTAAGGTTCCGGAGGGTTCTGCAGGGTTCCGTAGGGGCCCGTAGAGTTCGGTAGTGGCTGGTAAAGTTCCGTAGGGCCCTGTACCGTTCCGTAACTGCCTGCAAGGATCTTTAGGCTTCCGTAGGGGCTGGTAGGGTTCCATAAAGTTCCGTGGGTTCCTGCAGAGTTCTGCAAATGCCCGCAAGGACCTGTAGGGGCCCACAGTGTTTCTGTCAGGTTCCGTAGAGTTCCGTAGGGGCCATAGGTTTCCGTAGCGGCTGGTAGTATTCCGTAGGGGTCTGTAGGGTTCCATAGGCACCTGCAGTGTTCTGTAGGAGCCCATAGGGTTTTAGTGAGGTTCCGTTGTGTTGCTAAGGGTCTTGTAGAGTGCTGTCGGGTCCTGGAGTATTCTGTAGGGTTCCAGAGGGGCTCGTAGGGTTCCGTCGAAATCTGTAGGCTTCCCTAGGGGCCCGTGGAGTCCCGTAGATTTCCGTAGGGACCTGTAGGGTTGTGTAAGTGCCCGCAGGGGTTGGTAGGAGCTTCTAGGGTGCCATAAGTTTCCAGAGGGTTGTGTAGGGTTCCGTAGGGGCCTGTGGTGTTCCCTAGGGGCCTGTAGAGTCTCGTACCGTTCCGTAGGGGCCTGTAGTGTTCCCTAGGGGCCTGTAGAGTCTCGTACAGTTCCGTAGGGTCCTGTAGGTTTCCATAAGCGCCCGCAGAGGTCTGAAGGGGCCCGTACTGTTCCGTAAGGATCCACAGGGCTCCATATAGCTTCGTAGGTTTCCTAGAGGCCTGTAGAGTACCGCAGGAGCCAGTAGTGTTCTGTAGGGGCCCGTAGGGTTCCTTCCATAGGGGCTGGCAGTGTTCCGTAGGGGCCTCTAGGGTTGTGTAAGTGCCCGCAGGAGTCTGTAGGAGTCTGTGGGATTCTGTAAGGTTCCGGAGGGTTCTGCAGGGTTCCGTAGGGGCCCGTAGAGTTCCGTAGCGGCTGGTAAAGTTCCCTAGGGCCCTGTGGGGTTCTGTATGGACCTGTAGGGTTCCGTAGGGGCCTGCAGGGTTCTGTAAGTGCCCGCAGGTGTCTGTAGGGTTCCGTAGGGGCCTGCAGGGTTTCGTAGGCACCTGCAGTGTTCTGTAGGAGCCCATAGGGTTTTAGTGAGGTTCCGTTGTGTTGCTAAGGGTCTTGTAGAGTGCTGTCGGGTCCTGGAGTATTCTGTAGGGTTCCAGAGGGGATCGTAGGGTTCCGTCAAAATCTGTAGGCTTCCCTAGGGGCCCATAGAGTCCCGTAGATTTCCGTAGGGGCCTGTAGGGTTGTGTAAGTGCCCGCAGGGGTTGGTAGGAGCTTCTAGGGTGCCATAAGTTTCCAGAGGGTTGTGTAGGGTTCCGTAGGGGCCTGTGGTGTTCCCTAGGGGCCTGTAGAGTCTCGTACCGTTCCGTAGGGGCCTGTAGTGTTCCCTAGGGGCCTGTAGAGTCTCGTACAGTTCCGTAGGGTCCTGTAGGTTTCCATAAGCACCCGCAGAGGTCTGAAGGGGCCCGTCCTGTTCCGTAAGGATCCATAGGGTTCCGTAGAGCTTCGTAGGTTCCCTAGAGGCCTGTAGAGTACTGCAGGAGCCAGTAGTGTTCTGTAGGGGCCCGTAGGGTTCCTTCCATAGGGGCTGGCAGTGTTCCGTAGGGGCCTCTAGGGTTGTGTAAGTGCCTGCAGGAGTCTGTAGGAATCCGTGGGATTCTGTAAGGTTCCGGAGGGTTCTGCAGGGTTCCGTAGGGGCCCGTAGAGTTCCGTAGTGGCTGGTAAAGTTCCGTAGGGCCCTGTGGGGTTCTGTATGGAGCTGTAGGGTTCCGTAGGGGCCTGCAGGGTTCTGTAAGTGCCCGCAGGTGTCTGTAGGGTTCCGTAGGCGCCTGCAGGGTTTCGTAGGCACCTGCAGTGTTCTGTAGGAGCCCATAGGGTTTTAGTGAGGTTCCGTTGTGTTGATAAGGGTCTGGTAGAGTGCTGTCGGGTCCTGGAGTATTCTGTAGGGTTCCAGAGGGGCTCGTAGGGTTCCGTCGAAATCTGTAGGCTTCCCTAGGGGCCCGTGGAGTCCCGTAGATTTCCGTAGGGACCTGTAGGGTTGTGTAAGTGCCCGCAGGGGTTGGTAGGAGCTTCTAGGGTGCCATAAGTTTCCAGAGGGTTGTGTAGGGTTCTGTAGGGGCCTGTGGTGTTCCCTAGGGGCCTGTAGAGTCTCGTACGGTTCCGAAGGGGCCTGTGGTGTTCCCTAGGGGCCTGTAGAGTCTTGTACAGTTCCGTAGGGTCCTGTAGGTTTCCATAAGCGCCCGCAGAGGTCTGAAGGGGCCCGTACTGTTCCGTAAGGATCCACAGGGCTCCATAGAGCTTCGTAGGTTTCCTAGAGGCCTGTAGAGTACCGCAGGAGCCAGTAGTGTTCTGTAGGGGCCCGTAGGGTTCCTTCCATAGGGGCTGGCAGTGTTCCGTAGGGGCCTCTAGGATTGTGTAAGTGCCCGCAGGAGTCTGTAGGAGTCTGTGGGATTCTGTAAGGTTCCGGAGGGTTCTGCAGGGTTCCGTAGGGGCCCGTAGATTTCCGTAGTGGCTGGTAAAGTTCCGTAGGGCCCTGTGGGGTTCTGTATGGAGCTGTAGGGTTCCGTAGGGGCCTGCAGGGTTCTGTAAGTGCCCGCAGGTGTCTGTAGGGTTCCGTAGGGGCCTGCAGGGTTTCGTAGGCACCTGCAGTGTTCTGTAGGAGCCCATAGGGTTTTAGTGAGGTTCCGTTGTGTTGCTAAGGGTCTTGTAGAGTGCTGTCGGGTCCTGGAGTATTCTGTAGGGTTCCAGAGGGGCTCGTAGGGTTCCGTCGAAATCTGTAGGGTTCCCTAGGGGCCCATAGAGTCCCGTAGGGACCTGTAGGGTTGTGTAAGTGCCCGCAGGGGTTGGTAGGAGCTTGTAGGGTGCCATAAGTTTCCAGAGGGTTGTGTAGGGTTCCGTAGGGGCCTGTGGTGTTCCCTAGGGGCCTCTAGAGTCTCGTACCGTTCCGTAGGGGCCTGTGGTGTTCCCTAGGGTCCTGTAGAGTCTTGTACAGTACCGTAGGGTCCTGTAGGTTTCCATAAGCGCCCGCAGAGGTCTGAAGGGGCCCGTCCTGTTCCGTAAGGATCCACAGGGCTCCATAGAGCTTCGTAGGTTTCCTAGAGGCCTGTAGAGTACCGCAGGAGCCAGTAGTGTTCTGTAGGGGCCCGTAGGGTTCCTTCCATAGGGGCTGGCAGTGTTCCGTAGGGGCCTCTAGGATTGTGTAAGTGCCCGCAGGAGTCTGTAGGAGTCTGTGGGATTCTGTAAGGTTCTGGAGGGTTCTGCAGGGTTCCGTAGAGGCCCGTAGAGTTCCGTAGTGGCTGGTAAAGTTCCCTAGGGCCCTGTGGGGTTCTGTATGGACCTGTAGGGTTCCGTAGGGGCCTGCAGGGTTCTGTAAGTGCCCGCAGGTGTCTGTAGGGTTCCGTAGGGGCCTGCAGGGTTTCGTAGGCACCTGCAGTGTTCTGTAGGAGCCCATAGGGTTTTAGTGAGGTTCCGTTGTGTTGCTAAGGGTCTTGTAGAGTGCTGTCGGGTCCTGGAGTATTCTGTAGGGTTCCAGAGGGGCTCGTAGGGTTCCGTCAAAATCTGTAGGCTTCCCTAGGGGCCCATAGAGTCCCGTAGATTTCCGTAGGGGCCTGTAGGGTTGTGTAAGTGCCCGCAGGGGTTGGTAGGAGCTTGTAGGGTGCCATAAGTTTCCAGAGGGTTGTGTAGGGTTCCGTAGGGGCCTGTGGTGTTCCCTAGGGGCCTGTAGAGTCTCGTACGGTTCCGTAGGGGCCTGTAGTGTTCCCTAGGGGCCTGTAGAGTCTCGTACAGTTCCGTAGGGTCCTGTAGGTTTCCATAAGCACCCGCAGAGGTCTGAAGGGGCCTGTACTGTTCCGTAAGGATCCATACGGTTCCGTAGAGCTTCGTAGGTTCCCTAGAGGCCTGTAGAGTACTGCAGGAGCCAGTAGTGTTCTGTAGGGGCCCGTAGGGTTCCTTCCATAGGGGCTGGCAGTGTTCCGTAGGGGCCTCTAGGGTTGTGTAAGTGCCTGCAGGAGTCTGTAGGAATCCGTGGGATTCTGTAAGGTTCCGGAGGGTTCTGCAGGGTTCCGTAGGGGCCCGTAGAGTTCCGTAGTGGCTGGTAAAGTTCCGTAGGGCCCTGTACCGTTCCGTAACTGCCTGCAAGGATCTTTAGGCTTCCGTAGGGGCTGGTAGGGTTCCATAAAGTTCCGTGGGTTCCTGCAGAGTTCTGCAAGTGCCCGCAAGGGCCTGTAGGGGCCCACAGTGATTCTGTCTGGTTCCGTAGAGTTCCGTAGGGGCCATAGGTTTCCGTAGCGGCTGGTAGTATTCCGTAGGGGTCTGTAGGGTTCCATAGGCACCTGCAGTGTTCTGTAGGAGCCCATAGGGTTTTAGTGAGGTTCTGTTGTGTCGCTAAGGGTCTTGTAGAGTGCTGTCGGGTCCTGGAGTATTCTGTAGGGTTCCAGAGGGGCTCGTAGGGTTCCGTCGAAATCTGTAGGCTTCCTTAGGGGCCCATAGAGTCCCGTAGGGACCTGTAGGGTTGTGTAAGTGCCCGCAGGGGTTGGTAGGAGCTTGTAGGGTGCCATAAGTTTCCAGAGGGTTGTGTAGGGTTCCATAGGGGCCTGTGGTGTTCCCTAGGGGCCTCTAGAGTCTCGTACCGTTCCGTAGGGGCCTGTGGTGTTCCCTAGGGGCCTGTAGAGTCTTGTACAGTTCCGTAGGGTCCTGTAGGTTTCCATAAGCGCCCGCAGAGGTCTGAAGGGGCCCGTCCTGTTCCGTAAGGATCCACAGGGCTCCATAGAGCTTCGTAGGTTTCCTAGAGGCCTGTAGAGTACCGCAGGAGCCAGTAGTGTTCTGTAGGGGCCCGTAGGGTTCCTTCCATAGGGGCTGGCAGTGTTCCGTAGGGGCCTCTAGGATTGTGTAAGTGCCCGCAGGAGTCTGTAGGAGTCTGTGGGATTCTGTAAGGTTCCGGAGGGTTCTGCAGGGTTCCGTAGGGGCCCGTAGAGTTCCGTAGTGGCTGGTAAAGTTCCGTAGGGCCCTGTGGGGTTCTGTATGGAGCTGTAGGGTTCCGTAGGGGCCTGCAGGGTTCTGTAAGTGCCCGCAGGTGTCTGTAGGGTTCCGTAGGCGCCTGCAGGGTTTCGTAGGCACCTGCAGTGTTCTGTAGGAGCCCATAGGGTTTTAGTGAGGTTCCGTTGTGTTGCTAAGGGTCTTGTAGAGTGCTGTCGGGTCCTGGAGTATTCTGTAGGGTTCCAGAGGGGCTCGTAGGGTTCCGTCGAAATCTGTAGGCTTCCCTAGGGGCCCGTGGAGTCCCGTAGATTTCCGTAGGGACCTGTAGGGTTGTGTAAGTGCCCGCAGGGGTTGGTAGGAGCTTCTAGGGTGCCATAAGTTTCCAGAGGGTTGTGTAGGGTTCCGTAGGGGCCTGTGGTGTTCCCTAGGGGCCTGTAGAGTCTCGTACCGTTCCGTAGGGGCCTGTAGTGTTCCCTAGGGGCCTGTAGAGTCTCGTACAGTTCCGTAGGGTCCTGTAGGTTTCCATAAGCGCCCGCAGAGGTCTGAAGGGGCCCGTACTGTTCCGTAAGGATCCACAGGGCTCCATATAGCTTCGTAGGTTTCCTAGAGGCCTGTAGAGTACCGCAGGAGCCAGTAGTGTTCTGTAGGGGCCCGTAGGGTTCCTTCCATAGGGGCTGGCAGTGTTCCGTAGGGGCCTCTAGGGTTGTGTAAGTGCCCGCAGGAGTCTGTAGGAGTCTGTGGGATTCTGTAAGGTTCCGGAGGGTTCTGCAGGGTTCCGTAGGGGCCCGTAGAGTTCCGTAGCGGCTGGTAAAGTTCCCTAGGGCCCTGTGGGGTTCTGTATGGACCTGTAGGGTTCCGTAGGGGCCTGCAGGGTTCTGTAAGTGCCCGCAGGTGTCTGTAGGGTTCCGTAGGGGCCTGCAGGGTTTCGTAGGCACCTGCAGTGTTCTGTAGGAGCCCATAGGGTTTTAGTGAGGTTCCGTTGTGTTGCTAAGGGTCTTGTAGAGTGCTGTCGGGTCCTGGAGTATTCTGTAGGGTTCCAGAGGGGCTCGTAGGGTTCCGTCAAAATCTGTAGGCTTCCCTAGGGGCCCATAGAGTCCCGTAGATTTCCGTAGGGGCCTGTAGGGTTGTGTAAGTGCCCGCAGGGGTTGGTAGGAGCTTCTAGGGTGCCATAAGTTTCCAGAGGGTTGTGTAGGGTTCCGTAGGGGCCTGTGGTGTTCCCTAGGGGCCTGTAGAGTCTCGTACCGTTCCGTAGGGGCCTGTAGTGTTCCCTAGGGGCCTGTAGAGTCTCGTACAGTTCCGTAGGGTCCTGTAGGTTTCCATAAGCGCCCGCAGAGGTCTGAAGGGGCCCGTACTGTTCCGTAAGGATCCATAGGGTTCCGTAGAGCTTCGTAGGTTCCCTAGAGGCCTGTAGAGTACTGCAGGAGCCAGTAGTGTTCTGTAGGGGCCCGTAGGGTTCTTTCCATAGGGGCTGGCAGTGTTCCGTAGGGGCCTCTAGGGTTGTGTAAGTGCCTGCAGGAGTCTGTAGGAATCCGTGGGATTCTGTAAGGTTCCGGAGGGTTCTGCAGGGTTCCGTAGGGGCCCGTAGAGTTCGGTAGTGGCTGGTAAAGTTCCGTAGGGCCCTGTACCGTTCCGTAACTGCCTGCAAGGATCTTTAGGCTTCCGTAGGGGCTGGTAGGGTTCCATAAAGTTCCGTGGGTTCCTGCAGAGTTGTGCAAGTGCCCGCAAGGGCCTGTAGGGGCCCACAGTGTTTCTGTCAGGTTCCGTAGAGTTCCGTAGGGGCCATAGGTTTCCGTAGCGGCTGGTAGTATTCCGTAGGGGTCTGTAGGGTTCCATAGGCACCTGCAGTGTTCTGTAGGAGCCCATAGGGTTTTAGTGAGGTTCTGTTGTGTCGCTAAGGGTCTTGTAGAGTGCTGTCGGGTCCTGGAGTATTCTGTAGGGTTCCAGAGGGGCTCGTAGGGTTCCGTCAAAATCTGTAGGCTTCCCTAGGGGCCCATAGAGTCCCGTAGGGACCTGTAGGGTTGTGTAAGTGCCCGCAGGGGTTGGTAGGAGCTTGTAGGGTGCCATAAGTTTCCAGAGGGTTGTGTAGGGTTCCGTAGGGGCCTGTGGTGTTCCCTAGGGGCCTCTAGAGTCTCGTACCGTTCCGTAGGGGCCTGTAGTGTTCCCTAGGGGCCTGTAGAGTCTTGTACAGTACCGTAGGGTCCTGTAGGTTTCCATAAGCGCCCGCAGAGGTCTGAAGGGGCCCGTCCTGTTCCGTAAGGATCCACAGGGCTCCATAGAGCTTCGTAGGTTTCCTAGAGGCCTGTAGAGTACCGCAGGAGCCAGTAGTGTTCTGTAGGGGCCCGTAGGGTTCCTTCCATAGGGGCTGGCAGTGTTCCGTAGGGGCCTCTAGGATTGTGTAAGTGCCCGCAGGAGTCTGTAGGAGTCTGTGGGATTCTGTAAGGTTCTGGAGGGTTCTGCAGGGTTCCGTAGAGGCCCGTAGAGTTCCGTAGTGGCTGGTAAAGTTCCCTAGGGCCCTGTGGGGTTCTGTATGGACCTGTAGGGTTCCGTAGGGGCCTGCAGGGTTCTGTAAGTGCCCGCAGGTGTCTGTAGGGTTCCGTAGGGGCCTGCAGGGTTTCGTAGGCACCTGCAGTGTTCTGTAGGAGCCCATAGGGTTTTAGTGAGGTTCCGTTGTGTTGCTAAGGGTCTTGTAGAGTGCTGTCGGGTCCTGGAGTATTCTGTAGGGTTCCAGAGGGGCTCGTAGGGTTCCGTCAAAATCTGTAGGCTTCCCTAGGGGCCCATAGAGTCCCGTAGATTTCCGTAGGGGCCTGTAGGGTTGTGTAAGTGCCCGCAGGGGTTGGTAGGAGCTTGTAGGGTGCCATAAGTTTCCAGAGGGTTGTGTAGGGTTCCGTAGGGGCCTGTGGTGTTCCCTAGGGGCCTGTAGAGTCTCGTACGGTTCCGTAGGGGCCTGTAGTGTTCCCTAGGGGCCTCTAGAGTCTCGTACAGTTCCGTAGGGTCCTGTAGGTTTCCATAAGCGCCCGCAGAGGTCTGAAGGGGCCCGTACTGTTCCGTAAGGATCCACAGGGCTCCATATAGCTTCGTAGGTTTCCTAGAGGCCTGTAGAGTACCGCAGGAGCCAGTAGTGTTCTGTAGGGGCCCGTAGGGTTCCTTCCATAGGGGCTGGCAGTGTTCCGTAGGGGCCTCTAGGGTTGTGTAAGTGCCCGCAGGAGTCTGTAGGAGTCTGTGGGATTCTGTAAGGTTCCGGAGGGTTCTGCAGGGTTCCGTAGGGGCCCGTAGAGTTCCGTAGTGGCTGGTAAAGTTCCCTAGGGCCCTGTGGGGTTCTGTATGGACCTGTAGGGTTCCGTAGGGGCCTGCAGGGTTCTGTAAGTGCCCGCAGGTGTCTGTAGGGTTCCGTAGGCGCCTGCAGGGTTTCGTAGGCACCTGCAGTGTTCTGTAGGAGCCCATAGGGTTTTAGTGAGGTTCCGTTGTGTTGCTAAGGGTCTTGTAGAGTGCTGTCGGGTCCTGGAGTATTCTGTAGGGTTCCAGAGGGGCTCGTAGGGTTCCGTTGAAATCTGTAGGCTTCCCTAGGGTCCCGTGGAGTCCCGTAGATTTCCGTAGGGACCTGTAGGGTTGTGTAAGTGCCCGCAGGGGTTGGTAGGAGCTTGTAGGGTGCCATAAGTTTCCAGAGGGTTGTGTAGGGTTCCGTAGGGGCCTGTGGTGTTCCCTAGGGGCCTGTAGAGTCTCGTACGGTTCCGTAGGGGCCTGTAGTGTTCCCTAGGGGCCTGTAGAGTCTCGTACAGTTCCGTAGGGTCCTGTAGGTTTCCATAAGCGCCCGCAGAGGTCTGAAGGGGCCCGTACTGTTCCGTAAGGATCCACAGGGCTCCATATAGCTTCGTAGGTTTCCTAGAGGCCTGTAGAGTACCGCAGGAGCCAGTAGTGTTCTGTAGGGGCCCGTAGGGTTCCTTCCATAGGGGCTGGCAGTGTTCCGTAGGGGCCTCTAGGGTTGTGTAAGTGCCCGCAGCAGTCTGTAGGAATCCGTGGGATTCTGTAAGGTTCCGGAGGGTTCTGCAGGGTTCCGTAGGGGCCCGTAGAGTTCGGTAGTGGCTGGTAAAGTTCCCTAGGGCCCTGTACCGTTCCGTAACTGCCTGCAAGGATCTTTAGGCTTCCGTAGGGGCTGGTAGGGTTCCATAAAGTTCCGTGGGTTCCTGCAGAGTTGTGCAAGTGCCCGCAAGGGCCTGTAGGGGCCCACAGTGTTTCTGTCAGGTTCCGTAGAGTTCCGTAGGGGCCATAGGTTTCCGTAGCGGCTGGTAGTATTCCGTAGGGGTCTGTAGGGTTCCATAGGCACCTGCAGTGTTCTGTAGGAGCCCATAGGGTTTTAGTGAGGTTCCGTTGTGTTGCTAAGGGTCTTGTAGAGTGCTGTCGGGTCCTGGAGTATTCTGTAGGGTTCCAGAGAGGCTCGTAGGGTTCCGTCGAAATCTGTACGCTTCCCTAGGGGCCCATAGAGTCCCGTAGGGACCTGTAGGGTTGTGTAAGTGCCCGCAGGGGTTGGTAGGAGCTTGTAGGGTGCCATAAGTTTCCAGAGGGTTGTGTAGGGTTCCGTAGGGGCCTGTGGTGTTCCCTAGGGGCCTGTAGAGTCTCGTACGGTTCCGTAGGGGCCTGTAGTGTTCCCTAGGGGCCTGTAGAGTCTCGTACAGTTCCGTAGGGTCCTGTAGGTTTCCATAAGCGCCCGCAGAGGTCTGAAGGGGCCCGTACTGTTCCGTAAGGATCCATAGGGTTCCGTAGAGCTTCGTAGGTTCCCTAGAGGCCTGTAGAGTACCGCAGGAGCCAGTAGTGTTCTGTAGGGGCCCGTAGGGTTCCTTCCGTAGGGGCTGGTAGTGTTCCGTAGGGGCCTGTAGGGTTGTGTAAGTGCCCGCAGCAGTCTGTAGGAGTCTGTGGGATTCTGTAAGGTTCCGGAGGGTTCTGCAGGGTTCTGTAGGGGCCCGTAGAGTTCCGTAGTGGCTGGTAAAGTTCCGTAGGGCCCTGTGGGGTTCTGTATGGACCTGTAGGGTTCTGTAGGGGCCTGCAGGGTTCTGTAAGTGCCCACAGGTGTCTGTAGGGTTTCGTACGGGTCTGTAGGGTTCCGTAGGCACCTGCAGTGTTCTGTAGGAGCCCATAGGGTTTTAGTGATATTCCGTTGTGTTGCTAAGGGTCTTGTAGAGTGCTGTCGGGTCCTGGAGTATTCTGTAGGGTTCCAGAGGGGCTCGTAGGGTTCCGTCAAAATCTGTAGGCTTCCCTAGAGGCCCATAGAGTCCCGTAGATTTCCGTAGGGGCCTGTAGGGTTGTGTAAGTGCCCGCAGGGGTTGGTAGGAGCTTGTAGGGTGCCATAAGTTTCCAGAGGGTTGTGTAGGGTTCCGTAGGGGCCTGTGGTGTTCCCTAGGGGCCTCTAGAGTCTCGTACCGTTCCGTAGGGGCCTGTGGTGTTCCCTAGGGTCCTGTAGAGTCTTGTACAGTACCGTAGGGTCCTGTAGGTTTCCATAAGCGCCCGCAGAGGTCTGAAGGGGCCCGTCCTGTTCCGTAAGGATCCACAGGGCTCCATAGAGCTTCGTAGGTTTCCTAGAGGCCTGTAGAGTACCGCAGGAGCCAGTAGTGTTCTGTAGGGGCCCGTAGGGTTCCTTCCATAGGGGCTGGCAGTGTTCCGTAGGGGCCTCTAGGATTGTGTAAGTGCCCGCAGGAGTCTGTAGGAGTCTGTGGGATTCTGTAAGGTTCTGGAGGGTTCTGCAGGGTTCCGTAGAGGCCCGTAGAGTTCCGTAGTGGCTGGTAAAGTTCCCTAGGGCCCTGTGGGGTTCTGTATGGACCTGTAGGGTTCCGTAGGGGCCTGCAGGGTTCTGTAAGTGCCCGCAGGTGTCTGTAGGGTTCCGTAGGGGCCTGCAGGGTTTCGTAGGCACCTGCAGTGTTCTGTAGGAGCCCATAGGGTTTTAGTGAGGTTCCGTTGTGTTGCTAAGGGTCTTGTAGAGTGCTGTCGGGTCCTGGAGTATTCTGTAGGGTTCCAGAGGGGCTCGTAGGGTTCCGTCAAAATCTGTAGGCTTCCCTAGGGGCCCATAGAGTCCCGTAGATTTCCGTAGGGGCCTGTAGGGTTGTGTAAGTGCCCGCAGGGGTTGGTAGGAGCTTCTAGGGTGCCATAAGTTTCCAGAGGGTTGTGTAGGGTTCCGTAGGGGCCTGTGGTGTTCCCTAGGGGCCTGTAGAGTCTCGTACGGTTCCGTAGGGGCCTGTAGTGTTCCCTAGGGGCCTGTAGAGTCTCGTACAGTTCCGTAGGGTCCTGTAGGTTTCCATAAGCACCCGCAGAGGTCTGAAGGGGCCTGTACTGTTCCGTAAGGATCCATACGGTTCCGTAGAGCTTCGTAGGTTCCCTAGAGGCCTGTAGAGTACTGCAGGAGCCAGTAGTGTTCTGTAGGGGCCCGTAGGGTTCCTTCCATAGGGGCTGGCAGTGTTCCGTAGGGGCCTCTAGGGTTGTGTAAGTGCCTGCAGGAGTCTGTAGGAATCCGTGGGATTCTGTAAGGTTCCGGAGGGTTCTGCAGGGTTCCGTAGGGGCCCGTAGAGTTCCGTAGTGGCTGGTAAAGTTCCGTAGGGCCCTGTACCGTTCTGTAACTGCCTGCAAGGATCTTTAGGCTTCCGTAGGGGCTGGTAGGGTTCCATAAAGTTCCGTGGGTTCCTGCAGAGTTCTGCAAGTGCCCGCAAGGGCCTGTAGGGGCCCACAGTGATTCTGTCTGGTTCCGTAGAGTTCCGTAGGGGCCATAGGTTTCCGTAGCGGCTGGTAGTATTCCGTAGGGGTCTGTAGGGTTCCATAGGCACCTGCAGTGTTCTGTAGGAGCCCATAGGGTTTTAGTGAGGTTCTGTTGTGTCGCTAAGGGTCTTGTAGAGTGCTGTCGGGTCCTGGAGTATTCTGTAGGGTTCCAGAGGGGCTCGTAGGGTTCCGTCGAAATCTGTAGGCTTCCTTAGGGGCCCATAGAGTCCCGTAGGGACCTGTAGGGTTGTGTAAGTGCCCGCAGGGGTTGGTAGGAGCTTGTAGGGTGCCATAAGTTTCCAGAGGGTTGTGTAGGGTTCCATAGGGGCCTGTGGTGTTCCCTAGGGGCCTCTAGAGTCTCGTACCGTTCCGTAGGGGCCTGTGGTGTTCCCTAGGGGCCTGTAGAGTCTTGTACAGTTCCGTAGGGTCCTGTAGGTTTCCATAAGCGCCCGCAGAGGTCTGAAGGGGCCCGTCCTGTTCCGTAAGGATCCACAGGGCTCCATAGAGCTTCGTAGGTTTCCTAGAGGCCTGTAGAGTACCGCAGGAGCCAGTAGTGTTCTGTAGGGGCCCGTAGGGTTCCTTCCATAGGGGCTGGCAGTGTTCCGTAGGGGCCTCTAGGATTGTGTAAGTGCCCGCAGGAGTCTGTAGGAGTCTGTGGGATTCTGTAAGGTTCCGGAGGGTTCTGCAGGGTTCCGTAGGGGCCCGTAGAGTTCCGTAGTGGCTGGTAAAGTTCCGTAGGGCCCTGTGGGGTTCTGTATGGAGCTGTAGGGTTCCGTAGGGGCCTGCAGGGTTCTGTAAGTGCCCGCAGGTGTCTGTAGGGTTCCGTAGGCGCCTGCAGGGTTTCGTAGGCACCTGCAGTGTTCTGTAGGAGCCCATAGGGTTTTAGTGAGGTTCCGTTGTGTTGCTAAGGGTCTTGTAGAGTGCTGTCGGGTCCTGGAGTATTCTGTAGGGTTCCAGAGGGGCTCGTAGGGTTCCGTCGAAATCTGTAGGCTTCCCTAGGGGCCCGTGGAGTCCCGTAGATTTCCGTAGGGACCTGTAGGGTTGTGTAAGTGCCCGCAGGGGTTGGTAGGAGCTTCTAGGGTGCCATAAGTTTCCAGAGGGTTGTGTAGGGTTCCGTAGGGGCCTGTGGTGTTCCCTAGGGGCCTGTAGAGTCTCGTACCGTTCCGTAGGGGCCTGTGGTGTTCCCTAGGGGCCTGTAGAGTCTCGTACAGTTCCGTAGGGTCCTGTAGGTTTCCATAAGCGCCCGCAGAGGTCTGAAGGGGCCCGTACTGTTCCGTAAGGATCCACAGGGCTCCATATAGCTTCGTAGGTTTCCTAGAGGCCTGTAGAGTACCGCAGGAGCCAGTAGTGTTCTGTAGGGGCCCGTAGGGTTCCTTCCATAGGGGCTGGCAGTGTTCCGTAGGGGCCTCTAGGGTTGTGTAAGTGCCCGCAGGAGTCTGTAGGAGTCTGTGGGATTCTGTAAGGTTCCGGAGGGTTCTGCAGGGTTCCGTAGGGGCCCGTAGAGTTCCGTAGCGGCTGGTAAAGTTCCCTAGGGCCCTGTGGGGTTCTGTATGGACCTGTAGGGTTCCGTAGGGGCCTGCAGGGTTCTGTAAGTGCCCGCAGGTGTCTGTAGGGTTCCGTAGGGGCCTGCAGGGTTTCGTAGGCACCTGCAGTGTTCTGTAGGAGCCCATAGGGTTTTAGTGAGGTTCCGTTGTGTTGCTAAGGGTCTTGTAGAGTGCTGTCGGGTCCTGGAGTATTCTGTAGGGTTCCAGAGGGGCTCGTAGGGTTCCGTCAAAATCTGTAGGCTTCCCTAGGGGCCCATAGAGTCCCGTAGATTTCCGTAGGGGCCTGTAGGGTTGTGTAAGTGCCCGCAGGGGTTGGTAGGAGCTTCTAGGGTGCCATAAGTTTCCAGAGGGTTGTGTAGGGTTCCGTAGGGGCCTGTGGTGTTCCCTAGGGGCCTGTAGAGTCTCGTACCGTTCCGTAGGGGCCTGTAGTGTTCCCTAGGGGCCTGTAGAGTCTCGTACAGTTCCGTAGGGTCCTGTAGGTTTCCATAAGCGCCCGCAGAGGTCTGAAGGGGCCCGTACTGTTCTGTAAGGATCCATAGGGTTCCGTAGAGCTTCGTAGGTTCCCTAGAGGCCTGTAGAGTACTGCAGGAGCCAGTAGTGTTCTGTAGGGGCCCGTAGGGTTCCTTCCATAGGGGCTGGCAGTGTTCCGTAGGGGCCTCTAGGGTTGTGTAAGTGCCTGCAGGAGTCTGTAGGAATCCGTGGGATTCTGTAAGGTTCCGGAGGGTTCTGCAGGGTTCCGTAGGGGCCCGTAGAGTTCGGTAGTGGCTGGTAAAGTTCCGTAGGGCCCTGTACCGTTCCGTAACTGCCTGCAAGGATCTTTAGGCTTCCGTAGGGGCTGGTAGGGTTCCATAAAGTTCCGTGGGTTCCTGCAGAGTTCTGCAAGTGCCCGCAAGGGCCTGTAGGGGCCCACAGTGTTTCTGTCAGGTTCCGTAGAGTTCCGTAGGGGCCATAGGTTTCCGTAGCGGCTGGTAGTATTCCGTAGGGGTCTGTAGGGTTCCATAGGCACCTGCAGTGTTCTGTAGGAGCCCATAGGGTTTTAGTGAGGTTCTGTTGTGTCGCTAAGGGTCTTGTAGAGTGCTGTCGGGTCCTGGAGTATTCTGTAGGGTTCCAGAGGGGCTCGTAGGGTTCCGTCGAAATCTGTAGGGTTCCCTAGGGGCCCATAGAGTCCCGTAGGGGCCTGTAGGGTTGTGTAAGTGCCCGCAGGGGTTGGTAGGAGCTTGTAGGGTGCCATAAGTTTCCAGAGGGTTGTGTAGGGTTCCGTAGGGGCCTGTGGTGTTCCCTAGGGGCCTCTAGAGTCTCGTACCGTTCCGTAGGGGCCTGTAGTGTTCCCTAGGGGCCTGTAGAGTCTTGTACAGTACCGTAGGGTCCTGTAGGTTTCCATAAGCGCCCGCAGAGGTCTGAAGGGGCCCGTCCTGTTCCGTAAGGATCCACAGGGCTCCATAGAGCTTCGTAGGTTTCCTAGAGGCCTGTAGAGTACCGCAGGAGCCAGTAGTGTTCTGTAGGGGCCCGTAGGGTTCCTTCCATAGGGGCTGGCAGTGTTCCGTAGGGGCCTCTAGGATTGTGTAAGTGCCCGCAGGAGTCTGTAGGAGTCTGTGGGATTCTGTAAGGTTCTGGAGGGTTCTGCAGGGTTCCGTAGAAGCCCGTAGAGTTCCGTAGTGGCTGGTAAAGTTCCCTAGGGCCCTGTGGGGTTCTGTATGGACCTGTAGGGTTCCGTAGGGGCCTGCAGGGTTCTGTAAGTGCCCGCAGGTGTCTGTAGGGTTCCGTAGGGGCCTGCAGGGTTTCGTAGGCACCTGCAGTGTTCTGTAGGAGCCCATAGGGTTTTAGTGAGGTTCCGTTGTGTTGCTAAGGGTCTTGTAGAGTGCTGTCGGGTCCTGGAGTATTCTGTAGGGTTCCAGAGGGGCTCGTAGGGTTCCGTCAAAATCTGTAGGCTTCCCTAGGGGCCCATAGAGTCCCGTAGATTTCCGTAGGGATCTGTAGGGTTGTGTAAGTGCCCGCAGGGGTTGGTAGGAGCTTCTAGGGTGCCATAAGTTTCCAGAGGGTTGTGTAGGGTTCCGTAGGGGCCTGTGGTGTTCCCTAGGGGCCTGTAGAGTCTCGTACGGTTCCGTAGGGGCCTGTAGTGTTCCCTAGGGGCCTCTAGAGTCTCGTACAGTTCCGTAGGGTCCTGTAGGTTTCCATAAGCGCCCGCAGAGGTCTGAAGGGGCCCGTACTGTTCCGTAAGGATCCACAGGGCTCCATATAGCTTCGTAGGTTTCCTAGAGGCCTGTAGAGTACCGCAGGAGCCAGTAGTGTTCTGTAGGGGCCCGTAGGGTTCCTTCCATAGGGGCTGGCAGTGTTCCGTAGGGGCCTCTAGGGTTGTGTAAGTGCCCGCAGGAGTCTGTAGGAGTCTGTGGGATTCTGTAAGGTTCCGGAGGGTTCTGCAGGGTTCCGTAGGGGCCCGTAGAGTTCCGTAGTGGCTGGTAAAGTTCCCTAGGGCCCTGTGGGGTTCTGTATGGACCTGTAGGGTTCCGTAGGGGCCTGCAGGGTTCTGTAAGTGCCCGCAGGTGTCTGTAGGGTTCCGTAGGCGCCTGCAGGGTTTCGTAGGCACCTGCAGTGTTCTGTAGGAGCCCATAGGGTTTTAGTGAGGTTCCGTTGTGTTGCTAAGGGTCTTGTAGAGTGCTGTCGGGTTCTGGAGTATTCTGTAGGGTTCCAGAGGGGCTCGTAGGGTTCCGTTGAAATCTGTAGGCTTCCCTAGGGTCCCGTGGAGTCCCGTAGATTTCCGTAGGGACCTGTAGGGTTGTGTAAGTGCCCGCAGGGGTTGGTAGGAGCTTGTAGGGTGCCATAAGTTTCCAGAGGGTTGTGTAGGGTTCCGTAGGGGCCTGTGGTGTTCCCTAGGGGCCTGTAGAGTCTCGTACGGTTCCGTAGGGGCCTGTAGTGTTCCCTAGGGGCCTGTAGAGTCTCGTACAGTTCCGTAGGGTCCTGTAGGTTTCCATAAGCGCCCGCAGAGGTCTGAAGGGGCCCGTACTGTTCCGTAAGGATCCACAGGGCTCCATATAGCTTCGTAGGTTTCCTAGAGGCCTGTAGAGTACCGCAGGAGCCAGTAGTGTTCTGTAGGGGCCCGTAGGGTTCCTTCCATAGGGGCTGGCAGTGTTCCGTAGGGGCCTCTAGGGTTGTGTAAGTGCCCGCAGCAGTCTGTAGGAATCCGTGGGATTCTGTAAGGTTCCGGAGGGTTCTGCAGGGTTCCGTAGGGGCCCGTAGAGTTCGGTAGTGGCTGGTAAAGTTCCCTAGGGCCCTGTACCGTTCCGTAACTGCCTGCAAGGATCTTTAGGCTTCCGTAGGGGCTGGTAGGGTTCCATAAAGTTCCGTGGGTTCCTGCAGAGTTGTGCAAGTGCCCGCAAGGGCCTGTAGGGGCCCACAGTGTTTCTGTCAGGTTCCGTAGAGTTCCGTAGGGGCCATAGGTTTCCGTAGCGGCTGGTAGTATTCCGTAGGGGTCTGTAGGGTTCCATAGGCACCTGCAGTGTTCTGTAGGAGCCCATAGGGTTTTAGTGAGGTTCCGTTGTGTTGCTAAGGGTCTTGTAGAGTGCTGTCGGGTCCTGGAGTATTCTGTAGGGTTCCAGAGAGGCTCGTAGGGTTCCGTCGAAATCTGTACGCTTCCCTAGGGGCCCATAGAGTCCCGTAGGGACCTGTAGGGTTGTGTAAGTGCCCGCAGGGGTTGGTAGGAGCTTGTAGGGTGCCATAAGTTTCCAGAGGGTTGTGTAGGGTTCCGTAGGGGCCTGTGGTGTTCCCTAGGGGCCTGTAGAGTCTCGTACCATTCCGTAGGGGCCTGTAGTGTTCCCTAGGGGCCTGTAGAGTCTCGTACAGTTCCGTAGGGTCCTGTAGGTTTCCATAAGCACCCGCAGAGGTCTGAAGGGGCCCGTACTGTTCCGTAAGGATCCATAGGGTTCCGTAGAGCTTCGTAGGTTCCCTAGAGGCCTGTAGAGTACCGCAGGAGCCAGTAGTGTTCTGTAGGGGCCCGTAGGGTTCCTTCCGTAGGGGCTGGTAGTGTTCCGTAGGGGCCTGTAGGGTTGTGTAAGTGCCCGCAGCAGTCTGTAGGAGTCTGTGGGATTCTGTAAGGTTCCGGAGGGTTCTGCAGGGTTCTGTAGGGGCCCGTAGAGTTCCGTAGTGGCTGGTAAAGTTCCGTAGGGCCCTGTGGGGTTCTGTATGGACCTGTAGGGTTCTGTAGGGGCCTGCAGGGTTCTGTAAGTGCCCACAGGTGTCTGTAGGGTTTCGTACGGGTCTGTAGGGTTCCGTAGGCACCTGCAGTGTTCTGTAGGAGCCCATAGGGTTTTAGTGATATTCCGTTGTGTTGCTAAGGGTCTTGTAGAGTGCTGTCGGGTCCTGGAGTATTCTGTAGGGTTCCAGAGGGGCTCGTAGGGTTCCGTCAAAATCTGTAGGCTTCCCTAGAGGCCCATAGAGTCCCGTAGATTTCCGTAGGGGCCTGTAGGGTTGTGTAAGTGCCCGCAGGGGTTGGTAGGAGCTTGTAGGGTGCCATAAGTTTCCAGAGGGTTGTGTAGGGTTCCGTAGGGGCTTGTGGTGTTCCCTAGGGGCCTGTAGAGTCTCGTACCGTTCCGTAGGGGCCTGTAGTGTTCCCTAGGGGCCTGTAGAGTCTCGTACCGTTCCGTAGGGGCCTGTAGTGTTCCCTAGGGGCCTGTAGATTCTTGTACAGTTCCGTAGGGTCCTGTAGGTTTCCATAAGCGCCCGCAGAGGTCTGAAGGGGCCCGTACTGTTCCGTAAGGATCCATAGGGTTCCGTAGAGCTTCGTAGGTTCCCTAGAGGCCTGTAGAGTACCGCAGGAGCCAGTAGTGTTCTGTAGGGGCCCGTAGGGTTCCTTCCGTAGGGGCTGGTAGTGTTCCGTAGGGGCCTGTAGGGTTGTGTAAGTGCCCGCAGCAGTCTGTAGGAGTCTGTGGGATTCTGTAAGGTTCTGGAGGGTTCTGCAGGGTTCTGTAGGGGCCCGTAGAGTTCCGTAGTGGCTGGTAAAGTTCCGTAGGGCCCTGTGGGGTTCTGTATGGACCTGTAGGGTTCTGTAGGGGCCTGCAGGGTTCTGTAAGTGCCCGCAGGTGTCTGTAGGGTTCCGTAGGGGTCTGTAGGGTTCCGTAGGCGCCTGCAGAGTTCTGTAGGAGCCCATAGGGTTTTAGTGAGGTTCCGTTGTGTTGCTAAGGGTCTTGTAGAGTGCTGTCGGGTCCTGGAGTATTCTGTAGGGTTCCAGAGGGGCTCGTAGGGTTCCGTCGAAATCTGTACGCTTCCCTAGGGGCCCATAGAGTCCCATAGGGACCTGTAGGGTTGTGTAAGTGCCCGCAGGGGTTGGTAGGAGCTTGTAGGGTGCCATAAGTTTCCAGAGGGTTGTGTAGGGTTCCGTAGGGGCCTGTGGTGTTCCTTAGGGGCCTCTAGAGTCTCGTACCGTTCCGTAGGGGCCTGTAGTGTTCCCTAGGGGCCTGTAGAGTCTCGTACAGTTCCGTAGGGTCCTGTAGGTTTCCATAAGCGCCCGCAGAGGTCTGAAGGGGCCCGTACTGTTCCGTAAGGATCCATAGGGTTCCGTAGAGCTTCGTAGGTTCCCTAGAGGCCTGTAGAGTACCGCAGGAGCCAGTAGTGTTCTGTAGGGGCCCGTAGGGTTCCTTCCGTAGGGGCTGGTAGTGTTCCGTAGGGGCCTGTAGGGTTGTGTAAGTGCCCGCAGGAGTCTGTAGGAGTCTGTGGGATTCTGTAAGGTTCCGGAGGGTTCTGCAGGGTTCCGTAGGGGCCCGTAGAGTTCCGTAGTGGCTGGTAAAGTTCCCTAGGGCCCTGTGGGGTTCTGTATGGACCTGTAGGGTTCCGTAGGGGCCTGCAGGGTTCTGTAAGTGCCCGCAGGTGTCTGTAGGGTTCCGTAGGCGCCTGCAGGGTTTCGTAGGCACCTGCAGTGTTCTGTAGGAGCCCATAGGGTTTTAGTGAGGTTCCGTTGTGTTGCTAAGGGTCTTGTAGAGTGCTGTCGGGTCCTGGAGTATTCTGTAGGGTTCCAGAGGGGCTCGTAGGGTTCCGTTGAAATCTGTAGGCTTCCCTAGGGTCCCGTGGAGTCCCGTAGATTTCCGTAGGGACCTGTAGGGTTGTGTAAGTGCCCGCAGGGGTTGGTAGGAGCTTGTAGGGTGCCATAAGTTTCCAGAGGGTTGTGTAGGGTTCCGTAGGGGCCTGTGGTGTTCCCTAGGGGCCTGTAGAGTCTCGTACGGTTCCGTAGGGGCCTGTAGTGTTCCCTAGGGGCCTGTAGAGTCTCGTACAGTTCCGTAGGGTCCTGTAGGTTTCCATAAGCGCCCGCAGAGGTCTGAAGGGGCCCGTACTGTTCCGTAAGGATCCACAGGGCTCCATATAGCTTCGTAGGTTTCCTAGAGGCCTGTAGAGTACCGCAGGAGCCAGTAGTGTTCTGTAGGGGCCCGTAGGGTTCCTTCCATAGGGGCTGGCAGTGTTCCGTAGGGGCCTCTAGGGTTGTGTAAGTGCCCGCAGCAGTCTGTAGGAATCCGTGGGATTCTGTAAGGTTCCGGAGGGTTCTGCAGGGTTCCGTAGGGGCCCGTAGAGTTCGGTAGTGGCTGGTAAAGTTCCCTAGGGCCCTGTACCGTTCCGTAACTGCCTGCAAGGATCTTTAGGCTTCCGTAGGGGCTGGTAGGGTTCCATAAAGTTCCGTGGGTTCCTGCAGAGTTGTGCAAGTGCCCGCAAGTGCCTGTAGGGGCCCACAGTGTTTCTGTCAGGTTCCGTAGAGTTCCGTAGGGGCCATAGGTTTCCGTAGCGGCTGGTAGTATTCCGTAGGGGTCTGTAGGGTTCCATAGGCACCTGCAGTGTTCTGTAGGAGCCCATAGGGTTTTAGTGAGGTTCCGTTGTGTTGCTAAGGGTCTTGTAGAGTGCTGTCGGGTCCTGGAGTATTCTGTAGGGTTCCAGAGAGGCTCGTAGGGTTCCGTCGAAATCTGTACGCTTCCCTAGGGGCCCATAGAGTCCCGTAGGGACCTGTAGGGTTGTGTAAGTGCCCGCAGGGGTTGGTAGGAGCTTGTAGGGTGCCATAAGTTTCCAGAGGGTTGTGTAGGGTTCCGTAGGGGCCTGTGGTGTTCCCTAGGGGCCTGTAGAGTCTCGTACCATTCCGTAGGGGCCTGTAGTGTTCCCTAGGGGCCTGTAGAGTCTCGTACAGTTCCGTAGGGTCCTGTAGGTTTCCATAAGCGCCCGCAGAGGTCTGAAGGGGCCCGTACTGTTCCGTAAGGATCCATAGGGTTCCGTAGAGCTTCGTAGGTTCCCTAGAGGCCTGTAGAGTACCGCAGGAGCCAGTAGTGTTCTGTAGGGGCCCGTAGGGTTCCTTCCGTAGGGGCTGGTAGTGTTCCGTAGGGGCCTGTAGGGTTGTGTAAGTGCCCGCAGCAGTCTGTAGGAGTCTGTGGGATTCTGTAAGGTTCCGGAGGGTTCTGCAGGGTTCTGTAGGGGCCCGTAGAGTTCCGTAGTGGCTGGTAAAGTTCCGTAGGGCCCTGTGGGGTTCTGTATGGACCTGTAGGGTTCTGTAGGGGCCTGCAGGGTTCTGTAAGTGCCCACAGGTGTCTGTAGGGTTTCGTACGGGTCTGTAGGGTTCCGTAGGCACCTGCAGTGTTCTGTAGGAGCCCATAGGGTTTTAGTGATATTCCGTTGTGTTGCTAAGGGTCTTGTAGAGTGCTGTCGGGTCCTGGAGTATTCTGTAGGGTTCCAGAGGGGCTCGTAGGGTTCCGTCAAAATCTGTAGGCTTCCCTAGAGGCCCATAGAGTCCCGTAGATTTCCGTAGGGGCCTGTAGGGTTGTGTAAGTGCCCGCAGGGGTTGGTAGGAGCTTGTAGGGTGCCATAAGTTTCCAGAGGGTTGTGTAGGGTTCCGTAGGGGCTTGTGGTGTTCCCTAGGGGCCTGTAGAGTCTCGTACCGTTCCGTAGGGGCCTGTAGTGTTCCCTAGGGGCCTGTAGAGTCTCGTACCGTTCCGTAGGGGCCTGTAGTGTTCCCTAGGGGCCTGTAGATTCTTGTACAGTTCCGTAGGGTCCTGTAGGTTTCCATAAGCGCCCGCAGAGGTCTGAAGGGGCCCGTACTGTTCCGTAAGGATCCATAGGGTTCCGTAGAGCTTCGTAGGTTCCCTAGAGGCCTGTAGAGTACCGCAGGAGCCAGTAGTGTTCTGTAGGGGCCCGTAGGGTTCCTTCCGTAGGGGCTGGTAGTGTTCCGTAGGGGCCTGTAGGGTTGTGTAAGTGCCCGCAGCAGTCTGTAGGAGTCTGTGGGATTCTGTAAGGTTCTGGAGGGTTCTGCAGGGTTCTGTAGGGGCCCGTAGAGTTCCGTAGTGGCTGGTAAAGTTCCGTAGGGCCCTGTGGGGTTCTGTATGGACCTGTAGGGTTCTGTAGGGGCCTGCAGGGTTCTGTAAGTGCCCGCAGGTGTCTGTAGGGTTCCGTAGGGGTCTGTAGGGTTCCGTAGGCGCCTGCAGAGTTCTGTAGGAGCCCATAGGGTTTTAGTGAGGTTCCGTTGTGTTGCTAAGGGTCTTGTAGAGTGCTGTCGGGTCCTGGAGTATTCTGTAGGGTTCCAGAGGGGCTCGTAGGGTTCCGTCGAAATCTGTACGCTTCCCTAGGGGCCCATAGAGTCCCATAGGGACCTGTAGGGTTGTGTAAGTGCCCGCAGGGGTTGGTAGGAGCTTGTAGGGTGCCATAAGTTTCCAGAGGGTTGTGTAGGGTTCCGTAGGGGCCTGTGGTGTTCCTTAGGGGCCTCTAGAGTCTCGTACCGTTCCGTAGGGGCCTGTAGTGTTCCCTAGGGGCCTGTAGAGTCTCGTACAGTTCCGTAGGGTCCTGTAGGTTTCCATAAGCGCCCGCAGAGGTCTGAAGGGGCCCGTACTGTTCCGTAAGGATCCATAGGGTTCCGTAGAGCTTCGTAGGTTCCCTAGAGGCCTGTAGAGTACCGCAGGAGCCAGTAGTGTTCTGTAGGGGCCCGTAGGGTTCCTTCCGTAGGGGCTGGTAGTGTTCCGTAGGGGCCTGTAGGGTTGTGTAAGTGCCCGCAGCAGTCTGTAGGAGTCTGTGGGATTCTGTAAGGTTCCGGAGGGTTCTGCAGGGTTCTGTAGGGGCCCGTAGAGTTCCGTAGTGGCTGGTAAAGTTCCGTAGGGCCCTGTGGGGTTCTGTATGGACCTGTAGGGTTCTGTAGGGGCCTGCAGGGTTCTGTAAGTGCCCACAGGTGTCTGTAGGGTTTCGTACGGGTCTGTAGGGTTCCGTAGGCACCTGCAGTGTTCTGTAGGAGCCCATAGGGTTTTAGTGATATTCCGTTGTGTTGCTAAGGGTCTTGTAGAGTGCTGTCGGGTCCTGGAGTATTCTGTAGGGTTCCAGAGGGGCTCGTAGGGTTCCATCAAAATCTGTAGGCTTCCCTAGAGGCCCATAGAGTCCCGTAGATTTCCGTAGGGGCCTGTAGGGTTGTGTAAGTGCCCGCAGGGGTTGGTAGGAGCTTGTAGGGTGCCATAAGTTTCCAGAGGGTTGTGTAGGGTTCCGTAGGGTCTTGTGGTGTTCCCTAGGGGCCTGTAGAGTCTCGTACGGTTCCGTAGGGGCCTGTAGTGTTCCCTAGGGGCCTGTAGACTCTCGTACCGTTCCGTAGGGGCCTGTAGTGTTCCCTAGGGGCCTGTAGAGTCTTGTACAGTTCCGTAGGGTCCTGTAGGTTTCCATAAGCGCCCGCAGAGGTCTGAAGGGGCCCGTACTGTTCCGTAAGGATCCATAGGGTTCCGTAGAGCTTCGTAGGTTCCCTAGAGGCCTGTAGAGTACCGCAGGAGCCAGTAGTGTTCTGTAGGGGCCCGTAGGGTTCCTTCCGTAGGGGCTGGTAGTGTTCCGTAGGGGCCTGTAGGGTTGTGTAAGTGCCCGCAGCAGTCTGTAGGAGTCTGTGGGATTCTGTAAGGTTCTGGAGGGTTCTGCAGGGTTCTGTAGGGGCCCGTAGAGTTCCGTAGTGGCTGGTAAAGTTCCGTAGGGCCCTGTGGGGTTCTGTATGGACCTGTAGGGTTCCGTAGGGGCCTGCAGGGTTCTGTAAGTGCCCGCAGGTGTCTGTAGGGTTCCGTACGGGTCTGTAGGGTTCCGTAGGGGCCTGCAGTGTTCTGTAGGAGCCCATAGGGTTTTAGTGAGGTTCCGTTGTGTTGCTAAGGGTCTTGTAGAGTGCTGTCGGGTCCTGGAGTATTCTGTAGGGTTCCAGAGGGGCTCGTAGGGTTCTGTCGAAATCTGTAGGCTTCCCTAGGGGCCCGTGGAGTCCCGTAGATTTCCGTAGGGACCTGTAGGGTTGTGTAAGTGCCCGCAGGGGTTGGTAGGAGCTTGTAGGGTGCCATAAGTTTCCAGAGGGTTGTGTAGGGTTCCGTAGGGGCCTGTGGTGTTCCCTAGGGGCCTCTAGAGTCTCGTACGGTTCCGTAGGGGCCTGTAGTGTTCTCTAGGATTCTGTAGAGTCTCGTACAGTTCCGTAGGGTCCTGTAGGTTTCCATAAGCGCCCGCAGAGGTCTGAAGGGGCCCGTCCTGTTTTGTAAGGATCCACAGCGCTCCATAGAGCTTCGTAGGTTTCCTAGAGGCCTGTAGAGTACCGCAGGAGCCAGTAGTGTTCTGTAGGGGCCCGTAGGGTTCCTTCCATAGGGGCTGGCAGTGTTCCGTAGGGGCCTCTAGGATTGTGTAAGTGCCCGCAGGAGTCTGTAGGAGTCTGTGGGATTCTGTAAGGTTCCGGAGGGTTCTGCAGGGTTCCGTAGGGGCCCGTAGAGTTCCGTAGTGGCTGGTAAAGTTCCGTAGGGCCCTGTGGGGTTCTGTATGGACCTGTAGGGTTCCGTAGGGGCCTGCAGGGTTCTGTAAGTGCCCGCAGGTGTCTGTAGGGTTCCGTAGGGGCCTGCAGGGTTTCGTAGGCACCTGCAGTGTTCTGTAGGAGCCCATAGGGTTTTAGTGAGGTTCCGTTGTGTTGCTAAGGGTCTTGTAGAGTGCTGTCGGGTCCTGGAGTATTCTGTAGGGTTCCAGAGGGGCTCGTAGGGTTCTGTCGAAATCTGTAGGCTTCCCTAGGGGCCCATAGAGTCCCGTAGATTTCCGTAGGGATCTGTAGGGTTGTGTAAGTGCCCGCAGGGGTTGGTAGGAGCTTCTAGGGTGCCATAAGTTTCCAGAGGGTTGTGTAGGGTTCCGTAGGGGCCTGTGGTGTTCCCTAGGGGCCTGTAGAGTCTCGTACCGTTCCGTAGGGTCCTGTAGTGTTCCCTAGGGGCCTGTAGAGTCTCGTACAGTTCCGTAGGGTCCTGTAGGTTTCCATAAGCGCCCGCAGAGGTCTGAAGGGGCCCGTACTGTTCCGTAAGGATCCATAGGGTTCCGTAGAGCTTCGTAGGTTCCCTAGAGGCCTGTAGAGTACCGCAGGAGCCAGTAGTGTTCTGTAGGGGCCCGTCGGGTTCCTTCCGTAGGGGCTGGTAGTGTTCCGTAGGGGCCTGTAGGGTTGTGTAAGTGCCCGCAGCAGTCTGTAGGAGTCTGTGGGATTCTGTAAGGTTCCGGAGGGTTCTGCAGGGTTCTGTAGGGGCCCGTAGAGTTCCGTAGTGGCTGGTAAAGTTCCGTAGGGCCCTGTGGGGTTCTGTATGGACCTGTAGGGTTCTGTAGGGGCCTGCAGGGTTCTGTAAGTGCCCACAGGTGTCTGTAGGGTTTCGTACAGGTCTGTAGGGTTCCGTAGGCACCTGCAGTGTTCTGTAGGAGCCCATAGGGTTTTAGTGATATTCCGTTGTGTTACTAAGGGTCTTGTAGAGTGCTGTCGGGTCCTGGAGTATTCTGTAGGGTTCCAGAGGGGCTCGTAGGGTTCCGTCAAAATCTGTAGGCTTCCCTAGGGGCCCGTGGAGTCCCGTAGATTTCCGTAGGGACCTGTAGGGTTGTGTAAGTGCCCGCAGGGGTTGGTAGGAGCTTGTAGGGTGCCATAAGTTTCCAGAGGGTTGTGTAGGGTTCCGTAGGGGCCTGTGGTGTTCCCTAGGGGCCTGTAGAGTCTCGTACGGTTCCGTAGGGGCCTGTAGTGTTCCCTAGGGGCCTGTAGACTCTCGTACGGTTCCGTAGGGGCCTGTAGTGTTCCCTAGGGGCCTGTAGAGTCTCGTACAGTTCCGTAGGGTCCTGTAGGTTTCCATAAGCGCCCGCAGAGGTCTGAAGGGGCCCGTACTGTTCCGTAAGGATCCATAGGGTTCCGTAGAGCTTCGTAGGTTCCCTAGAGGCCTGTAGAGTACCGCAGGAGCCAGTAGTGTTCTGTAGGGGCCCGTAGGGTTCCTTCCGTAGGGGCTGGCAGTGTTCCGTAGGGGCCTCTAGGATTGTGTAAGTGCCCGCAGGAGTCTGTAGGAGTCTGTGGGATTCTGTAAGGTTCCGGAGGGTTCTGCAGGGTTCCGTAGGGGCCCGTAGAGTTCCGTAGTGGCTGGTAAAGTTCCCTAGGGCCCTGTGGGGTTCTGTATGGACATGTAGGGTTCCGTAGGGGCCTGCAGGGTTCTGTAAGTGCCCGCAGGTGTCTGTAGGGTTCCGTAGGGGCCTGCAGGGTTTCGTAGGCACCTGCAGTGTTCTGTAGGAGCCCATAGGGTTTTAGTGAGGTTCCGTTGTGTTGCTAAGGGTCTTGTAGAGTGCTGTCGGGTCCTGGAGTATTCTGTAGGGTTCCAGAGGGGCTCGTAGGGTTCCGTCGAAATCTGTACGCTTCCCTAGGGGCCCATAGAGTCCCGTAGGGACCTGTAGGGTTGTGTAAGTGCCCGCAGGGGTTGGTAGGAGCTTGTAGGGTGCCATAAGTTTCCAGAGGGTTGTGTAGGGTTCCGTAGGGGCCTGTGGTGTTCCCTAGGGGCCTCTAGAGTCTCGTACCGTTCCGTAGGGGCCTGTAGTGTTCCCTAGGGGCCTGTAGAGTCTCGTACAGTTCCGTAGGGTCCTGTAGGTTTCCATAAGCGCCCGCAGAGGTCTGAAGGGGCCCGTACTGTTCCGTAAGGATCCATAGGGTTCCGTAGAGCTTCGTAGGTTTCCTAGAGGCCTGTAGAGTACCGCAGGAGCCAGTAGTGTTCTGTAGGGGCCCGTAGGGTTCCTTCCGTAGGGGCTGGTAGTGTTCCGTAGGGGCCTGTAGGGTTGTGTAAGTGCCCGCAGCAGTCTGTAGGAGTCTGTGGGATTCTGTAAGGTTCTGGAGGGTTCTGCAGGGTTCTGTAGGGGCCCGTAGAGTTCCGTAGTGGCTGGTAAAGTTCCGTAGGGCCCTGTGGGGTTCTGTATGGACCTGTAGGGTTCCTTAGGGGCCTGCAGGGTTCTGTAAGTGCCCGCAGGTGTCTGTAGGGTTCCGTACGGGTCTGTAGGGTTCCGTAGGCGCCTGCAGTGTTCTGTAGGAGCCCATAGGGTTTTAGTGAGGTTCCGTTGTGTTGCTAAGGGTCTTGTAGAGTGCTGTCGGGTCCTGGAGTATTCTGTAGGGTTCCAGAGGGGCTCGTAGGGTTCTGTCGAAATCTGTAGGCTTCCCTAGGGGCCCGTGGAGTCCCGTAGATTTCCGTAGGGACCTGTAGGGTTGTGTAAGTGCCCGCAGGGGTTGGTAGGAGCTTGTAGGGTGCCATAAGTTTCCAGAGGGTTGTGTAGGGTTCCGTAGGGGCCTGTGGTGTTCCCTAGGGGCCTCTAGAGTCTCGTACGGTTCCGTAGGGGCCTGTAGTGTTCCCTAGGGTTCTGTAGAGTCTCGTACAGTTCCGTAGGGTCCTGTAGGTTTCCATAAGCGCCCGCAGAGGTCTGAAGGGGCCCGTCCTGTTTTGTAAGGATCCACAGGGCTCCATAGAGCTTCGTAGGTTTCCTAGAGGCCTGTAGAGTACCGCAGGAGCCAGTAGTGTTCTGTAGGGGCCCGTAGGGTTCCTTCCATAGGGGCTGGCAGTGTTCCGTAGGGGCCTCTAGGATTGTGTAAGTGCCCGCAGGAGTCTGTAGGAGTCTGTGGGATTCTGTAAGGTTCCGGAGGGTTCTGCAGGGTTCCGTAGGGGCCCGTAGAGTTCCGTAGTGGCTGGTAAAGTTCCCTAGGGCCCTGTGGGGTTCTGTATGGACCTGTAGGGTTCCGTAGGGGCCTGCAGGGTTCTGTAAGTGCCCGCAGGTGTCTGTAGGGTTCCGTAGGGGCCTGCAGGGTTTCGTAGGCACCTGCAGTGTTCTGTAGGAGCCCATAGGGTTTTAGTGAGGTTCCGTTGTGTTGCTAAGGGTCTTGTAGAGTGCTGTCGGGTCCTGGAGTATTCTGTAGGGTTCCAGAGGGGCTCGTAGGGTACCGTCAAAATCTGTAGGCTTCCCTAGGGGCCCATAGAGTCCCGTAGATTTCCGTAGGGGCCTGTAGGGTTGTGTAAGTGCCCGCAGGGGTTGGTAGGAGCTTGTAGGGTGCCATAAGTTTCCAGAGGGTTGTGTAGGGTTCCGTAGGGGCCTGTGGTGTTCCCTAGGGGCCTGTAGAGTCTCGTACCGTTCCGTAGGGGCCTGTAGTGTTCCCTAGGGGCCTGTAGAGTCTCGTACAGTTCCGTAGGGTCCTGTAGGTTTCCATAAGCGCCCGCAGAGGTCTGAAGGGGCCCGTACTGTTCCGTAAGGATCCATAGGGTTCCGTAGAGCTTCGTAGGTTCCCTAGAGGCCTGTAGAGTACTGCAGGAGCCAGTAGTGTTCTGTAGGGGCCCGTAGGGTTCCTTCCGTAGGGGCTGGTAGTGTTCCGTAGGGGCCTGTAGGGTTGTGTAAGTGCCCGCAGCAGTCTGTAGGAGTCTGTGGGATTCTGTAAGGTTCCGGAGGGTTCTGCAGGGTTCTGTAGGGGCCCGTAGAGTTCCGTAGTGGCTGGTAAAGTTCCGTAGGGCCCTGTGGGGTTCTGTATGGACCTGTAGGGTTCTGTAGGGGCCTGCAGGGTTCTGTAAGTGCCCACAGGTGTCTGTAGGGTTTCGTACAGGTCTGTAGGGTTCCGTAGGCACCTGCAGTGTTCTGTAGGAGCCCATAGGGTTTTAGTGATATTCCGTTGTGTTACTAAGTGTCTTGTAGAGTGCTGTCGGGTCCTGGAGTATTCTGTAGGGTTCCAGAGGGGCTCGTAGGGTTCCGTCAAAATCTGTAGGATTCCCTAGGGGCCCGTGGAGTCCCGTAGATTTCCGTAGGGACCTGTAGGGTTGTGTAAGTGCCCGCAGGGGTTGGTAGGAGCTTGTAGGGTGCCATAAGTTTCCAGAGGGTTGTGTAGGGTTCCGTAGGGGCCTGTGGTGTTCCCTAGGGGCCTGTAGAGTCTCGTACCGTTCCGTAGGGGCCTGTAGTGTTCCCTAGGGGCCTGTAGACTCTCGTACGGTTCCGTAGGGGCCTGTAGTGTTCCCTAGGGGCCTGTAGAGTCTCGTACAGTTCCGTAGGGTCCTGTAGGTTTCCATAAGCGCCCGCAGAGGTCTGAAGGGGCCCGTACTGTTCCGTAAGGATCCATAGGGTTCCGTAGAGCTTCGTAGGTTCCCTAGAGGCCTGTAGAGTACCGCAGGAGCCAGTAGTGTTCTGTAGGGGCCCGTAGGGTTCCTTCCGTAGGGGCTGGCAGTGTTCCGTAGGGGCCTCTAGGATTGTGTAAGTGCCCGCAGGAGTCTGTAGGAGTCTGTGGGATTCTGTAAGGTTCCGGAGGGTTCTGCAGGGTTCCG
Organism: Numenius arquata; assembly: GCF_964106895.1. Classification (NCBI taxonomy): domain Eukaryota; kingdom Metazoa; phylum Chordata; class Aves; order Charadriiformes; family Scolopacidae; genus Numenius; species Numenius arquata. The sequence continues at coordinate 42,889 of NW_027415092.1, forward strand.
TAGGGGCCCGTAGAGTTCCGTAGTGGCTGGTAAAGTTCCGTAGGGCCCTGTGGGGTTCTGTATGGAGCTGTAGGGTTCCGTAGGGGCCTGCAGGGTTCTGTAAGTGCCCGCAGGTGTCTGTAGGGTTCCGTAGGGGCCTGCAGGGTTTCGTAGGCACCTGCAGTGTTCTGTAGGAGCCCATAGGGTTTTAGTGAGGTTCCGTTGTGTTGCTAAGGGTCTTGTAGAGTGCTGTCGGGTCCTGGAGTATTCTGTAGGGTTCCAGAGGGGCTCGTAGGGTTCCGTCGAAATCTGTACGCTTCCCTAGGGGCCCATAGAGTCCCGTAGGGACCTGTAGGGTTGTGTAAGTGCCCGCAGGGGTTGGTAGGAGCTTGTAGGGTGCCATAAGTTTCCAGAGGGTTGTGTAGGGTTCCGTAGGGGCCTGTGGTGTTCCCTAGGGGCCTGTAGAGTCTCGTACCGTTCCGTAGGGGCCTGTAGTGTTCCCTAGGGGCCTGTAGAGTCTCGTACAGTTCCGTAGGGTCCTGTAGGTTTCCATAAGCGCCCGCAGAGGTCTGAAGGTGCCCGTACTGTTCCGTAAGGACCCATAGGGTTCCGTAGAGCTTCGTAGGTTCCCTAGAGGCCTGTAGAGTACCGCAGGAGCCAGTAGTGTTCTGTAGGGGCCCGTAGGGTTCCTTCCGTAGGGGCTGGTAGTGTTCCGTAGGGGCCTGTAGGGTTGTGTAAGTGCCCGCAGCAGTCTGTAGGAGTCTGTGGGATTCTGTAAGGTTCTGGAGGGTTCTGCAGGGTTCTGTAGGGGCCCGTAGAGTTCCGTAGTGGCTGGTAAAGTTCCGTAGGGCCCTGTGGGGTTCTGTATGGACCTGTAGGTTTCCTTAGGGGCCTGCAGGGTTCTGTAAGTGCCCGCAGGTGTCTGTAGGGTTCCGTACGGGTCTGTAGGGTTCCGTAGGCGCCTGCAGTGTTCTGTAGGAGCCCATAGGGTTTTAGTGAGGTTCCGTTGTGTTGCTAAGGGTCTTGTAGAGTGCTGTCGGGTCCTGGAGTATTCTGTAGGGTTCCAGAGGGGCTCGTAGGGTTCTGTCGAAATCTGTAGGCTTCCCTAGGGGCCCGTGGAGTCCCGTAGATTTCCGTAGGGACCTGTAGGGTTGTGTAAGTGCCCGCAGGGGTTGGTAGGAGCTTGTAGGGTGCCATAAGTTTCCAGAGGGTTGTGTAGGGTTCCGTAGGGGCCTGTGGTGTTCCCTAGGGGCCTCTAGAGTCTCGTACCGTTCCGTAGGGGCCTGTAGTGTTCTCTAGGGTTCTGTAGAGTCTCGTACAGTTCCGTAGGGTCCTGTAGGTTTCCATAAGCGCCCGCAGAGGTCTGAAGGGGCCCGTCCTGTTTTGTAAGGATCCACAGGGCTCCATAGAGCTTCGTAGGTTTCCTAGAGGCCTGTAGAGTACCGCAGGAGCCAGTAGTGTTCTGTAGGGGCCCGTAGGGTTCCTTCCATAGGGGCTGGCAGTGTTCCGTAGGGGCCTCTAGGATTGTGTAAGTGCCCGCAGGAGTCTGTAGGAGTCTGTGGGATTCTGTAAGGTTCCGGAGGGTTCTGCAGGGTTCCGTAGGGGCCCGTAGAGTTCCGTAGTGGCTGGTAAAGTTCCCTAGGGCCCTGTGGGGTTCTGTATGGACCTGTAGGGTTCCGTAGGGGCCTGCAGGGTTCTGTAAGTGCCCGCAGGTGTCTGTAGGGTTCCGTAGGGATCTGTAGGGTTTCGTAGGCACCTGCAGTGTTCTGTAGGAGCCCATAGGGTTTTAGTGAGGTTCCGTTGTGTTGCTAAGGGTCTTGTAGAGTGCTGTCGGGTCCTGGAGTATTCTGTAGGGTTCCAGAGGGGCTCGTAGGGTTCCGTCAAAATCTGTAGGCTTCCCTAGGGGCCCATAGAGTCCCGTAGATTTCCGTAGGGGCCTGTAGGGTTGTGTAAGTGCCCGCAGGGGTTGGTAGGAGCTTCTAGGGTGCCATAAGTTTCCAGAGGGTTGTGTAGGGTTCCGTAGGGGCCTGTGGTGTTCCCTAGGGGCCTGTAGAGTCTCGTACCGTTCCGTAGGGGCCTGTAGTGTTCCCTAGGGGCCTGTAGAGTCTCGTACAGTTCCGTAGGGTCCTGTAGGTTTCCATAAGCGCCCGCAGAGGTCTGAAGGTGCCCGTACTGTTCCGTAAGGATCCATAGGGTTCCGTAGAGCTTCGTAGGTTCCCTAGAGGCCTGTAGAGTACCGCAGGAGCCAGTAGTGTTCTGTAGGGGCCCGTAGGGTTCCTTCCGTAGGGGCTGGTAGTGTTCCGTAGGGGCCTGTAGGGTTGTGTAAGTGCCCGCAGCAGTCTGTAGGAGTCTGTGGGATTCTGTAAGGTTCTGGAGGGTTCTGCAGGGTTCTGTAGGGGCCCGTAGAGTTCCGTAGTGGCTGGTAAAGTTCCGTAGGGCCCTGTGGGGTTCTGTATGGACCTGTAGGGTTCTGTAGGGGCCTGCAGGGTTCTGTAAGTGCCCACAGGTGTCTGTAGGGTTCCGTAGGGGTCTGTAGGGTTCCGTAGGCACCTGCAGTGTTCTGTAGGAGCCCATAGGGTTTTAGTGATATTCCGTTGTGTTGCTAAGGGTCTTGTAGAGTGCTGTCGGGTCCTGGAGTATTCTGTAGGGTTCCAGAGGGGCTCGTAGGGTTCCGTCAAAATCTGTAGGCTTCCCTAGGGGCCCATAGAGTCCCGTAGATTTCCGTAGGGGCCTGTAGGGTTGTGTAAGTGCCCGCAGGGGTTGGTAGGAGCTTGTAGGGTGCCATAAGTTTCCAGAGGGTTGTGTAGGGTTCCGTAGGGGCCTGTGGTGTTCCCTAGGGGCCTGTAGAGTCTCGTACCGTTCCGTAGGGGCCTGTAGTGTTCCCTAGGGGCCTGTAGACTCTCGTACGGTTCCGTAGGGGCCTGTAGTGTTCCCTAGGGGCCTGTAGAGTCTCGTACAGTTCCGTAGGGTCCTGTAGGTTTCCATAAGCGCCCGCAGAGGTCTGAATGGGCCCGTACTGTTCCGTAAGGATCCATAGGGTTCCGTAGAGCTTCGTAGGTTCCCTAGAGGCCTGTAGAGTACCGCAGGAGCCAGTAGTGTTCTGTAGGGGCCCGTAGGGTTCCTTCCGTAGGGGCTGGCAGTGTTCCGTAGGGGCCTCTAGGATTGTGTAAGTGCCCGCAGGAGTCTGTAGGAGTCTGTGGGATTCTGTAAGGTTCCGGAGGGTTCTGCAGGGTTCCGTAGGGGCCCGTAGAGTTCCCTAGTGGCTGGTAAAGTTCCCTAGGGCCCTGTGGGGTTCTGTATGGACCTGTAGGGTTCCGTAGGGGCCTGCAGGGTTCTGTAAGTGCCCGCAGGTGTCTGTAGGGTTTCGTACAGGTCTGTAGGGTTCCGTAGGCACCTGCAGTGTTCTGTAGGAGCCCATAGGGTTTTAGTGAGGTTCCGTTGTGTTACTAAGTGTCTTGTAGAGTGCTGTCGGGTCCTGGAGTATTCTGTAGGGTTCCAGAGGGGCTCGTAGGGTTCCGTCAAAATCTGTAGGCTTCCCTAGGGGCCCGTGGAGTCCCGTAGATTTCCGTAGGGACCTGTAGGGTTGTGTAAGTGCCCGCAGGGGTTGGTAGGAGCTTGTAGGGTGCCATAAGTTTCCAGAGGGTTGTGTAGGGTTCCGTAGGGGCCTGTGGTGTTCCCTAGGGGCCTGTAGAGTCTCGTACCGTTCCGTAGGGGCCTGTAGTGTTCCCTAGGGGCCTGTAGACTCTCGTACGGTTCCGTAGGGGCCTGTAGTGTTCCCTAGGGGCCTGTAGAGTCTCGTACAGTTCCGTAGGGTCCTGTAGGTTTCCATAAGCGCCCGCAGAGGTCTGAAGGGGCCCGTCCTGTTTTGTAAGGATCCATAGGGTTCCGTAGAGCTTCGTAGGTTCCCTAGAGGCCTGTAGAGTACCGCAGGAGCCAGTAGTGTTCTGTAGGGGCCCGTAGGGTTCCTTCCATAGGGGCTGGCAGTGTTCCGTAGGGGCCTCTAGGATTGTGTAAGTGCCCGCAGGAGTCTGTAGGAGTCTGTGGGATTCTGTAAGGTTCCGGAGGGTTCTGCAGGGTTCCGTAGGGGCCCGTAGAGTTCCGTAGTGGCTGGTAAAGTTCCCTAGGGCCCTGTGGGGTTCTGTATGGACCTGTAGGGTTCCGTAGGGGCCTGCAGGGTTCTGTAAGTGCCCGCAGGTGTCTGTAGGGTTCCGTAGGGATCTGTAGGGTTTCGTAGGCACCTGCAGTGTTCTGTAGGAGCCCATAGGGTTTTAGTGAGGTTCCGTTGTGTTGCTAAGGGTCTTGTAGAGTGCTGTCGGGTCCTGGAGTATTCTGTAGGGTTCCAGAGGGGCTCGTAGGGTTCCGTCGAAATCTGTACGCTTCCCTAGGGGCCCATAGAGTCCCGTAGGGACCTGTAGGGTTGTGTAAGTGCCCGCAGGGGTTGGTAGGAGCTTGTAGGGTGCCATAAGTTTCCAGAGGGTTGTGTAGGGTTCCGTAGGGGCCTGTGGTGTTCCCTAGGGGCCTCTAGAGTCTCGTACCGTTCCGTAGGGGCCTGTAGTGTTCCCTAGGGGCCTGTAGAGTCTCGTACAGTTCCGTAGGGTCCTGTAGGTTTCCATAAGCGCCCGCAGAGGTCTGAAGGGGCCCGTACTGTTCCGTAAGGATCCATAGGGTTCCGTAGAGCTTCGTAGGTTCCCTAGAGGCCTGTAGAGTACCGCAGGAGCCAGTAGTGTTCTGTAGGGGCCCGTAGGGTTCCTTCCGTAGGGGCTGGTAGTGTTCCGTAGGGGCCTGTAGGGTTGTGTAAGTGCCCGCAGCAGTCTGTAGGAGTCTGTGGGATTCTGTAAGGTTCTGGAGGGTTCTGCAGGGTTCTGTAGGGGCCCGTAGAGTTCCGTAGTGGCTGGTATAGTTCCGTAGGGCCCTGTGGGGTTCTGTATGGACCTGTAGGGTTCCTTAGGGGCCTGCAGGGTTCTGTAAGTGCCCGCAGGTGTCTGTAGGGTTCCGTACGGGTCTGTAGGGTTCCGTAGGCGCCTGCAGTGTTCTGTAGGAGCCCATAGGGTTTTAGTGAGGTTCCGTTGTGTTGCTAAGGGTCTTGTAGAGTGCTGTCGGGTCCTGGAGTATTCTGTAGGGTTCCAGAGGGGCTCGTAGGGTTCCATCAAAATCTGTAGGCTTCCCTAGAGGCCCATAGAGTCCCGTAGATTTCCGTAGGGGCCTGTAGGGTTGTGTAAGTGCCCGCAGGGGTTGGTAGGAGCTTGTAGGGTGCCATAAGTTTCCAGAGGGTTGTGTAGGGTTCCGTAGGGTCTTGTGGTGTTCCCTAGGGGCCTGTAGAGTCTCGTACGGTTCCGTAGGGGCCTGTAGTGTTCCCTAGGGGCCTGTAGACTCTCGTACCGTTCCGTAGGGGCCTGTAGTGTTCCCTAGGGGCCTGTAGAGTCTCGTACGGTTCCGTAGGGGCCTGTAGTGTTCTCTAGGGTTCTGTAGAGTCTCGTACAGTTCCGTAGGGTCCTGTAGGTTTCCATAAGCGCCCGCAGAGGTCTGAAGGGGCCCGTCCTGTTTTGTAAGGATCCACAGGGCTCCATAGAGCTTCGTAGGTTTCCTAGAGGCCTGTAGAGTACCGCAGGAGCCAGTAGTGTTCTGTAGGGGCCCGTAGGGTTCCTTCCATAGGGGCTGGCAGTGTTCCGTAGGGGCCTCTAGGATTGTGTAAGTGCCCGCAGGAGTCTGTAGGAGTCTGTGGGATTCTGTAAGGTTCCGGAGGGTTCTGCAGGGTTCCGTAGGGGCCCGTAGAGTTCCGTAGTGGCTGGTAAAGTTCCCTAGGGCCCTGTGGGGTTCTGTATGGACCTGTAGGGTTCCGTAGGGGCCTGCAGGGTTCTGTAAGTGCCCGCAGGTGTCTGTAGGGTTCCGTAGGGGCCTGCAGGGTTTCGTAGGCACCTGCAGTGTTCTGTAGGAGCCCATAGGGTTTTAGTGAGGTTCCGTTGTGTTGCTAAGGGTCTTGTAGAGTGCTGTCGGGTCCTGGAGTATTCTGTAGGGTTCCAGAGGGGCTCGTAGGGTACCGTCAAAATCTGTAAGCTTCCCTAGGGGCCCATAGAGTCCCGTAGATTTCCGTAGGGGCCTGTAGGGTTGTGTAAGTGCCCGCAGGGGTTGGTAGGAGCTTGTAGGGTGCCATAAGTTTCCAGAGGGTTGTGTAGGGTTCCGTAGGGGCCTGTGGTGTTCCCTAGGGGCCTGTAGAGTCTCGTACCGTTCCGTAGGGGCCTGTAGTGTTCCCTAGGGGCCTGTAGAGTCTCGTACAGTTCCGTAGGGTCCTGTAGGTTTCCATAAGCGCCCGCAGAGGTCTGAAGGGGCCCGTACTGTTCCGTAAGGATCCATAGGGTTCCGTAGAGCTTCGTAGGTTCCCTAGAGGCCTGTAGAGTACCGCAGGAGCCAGTAGTGTTCTGTAGGGGCCCGTAGGGTTCCTTCCGTAGGGGCTGGTAGTGTTCCGTAGGGGCCTGTAGGGTTGTGTAAGTGCCCGCAGCAGTCTGTAGGAGTCTGTGGGATTCTGTAAGGTTCCGGAGGGTTCTGCAGGGTTCTGTAGGGGCCCGTAGAGTTCCGTAGTGGCTGGTAAAGTTCCGTAGGGCCCTGTGGGGTTCTGTATGGACCTGTAGGGTTCTGTAGGGGCCTGCAGGGTTCTGTAAGTGCCCACAGGTGTCTGTAGGGTTTCGTACGGGTCTGTAGGGTTCCGTAGGCACCTGCAGTGTTCTGTAGGAGCCCATAGGGTTTTAGTGATATTCCGTTGTGTTACTAAGTGTCTTGTAGAGTGCTGTCGGGTCCTGGAGTATTCTGTAGGGTTCCAGAGGGGCTCGTAGGGTTCCGTCAAAATCTGTAGGCTTCCCTAGGGGCCCGTGGAGTCCCGTAGATTTCCGTAGGGACCTGTAGGGTTGTGTAAGTGCCCGCAGGGGTTGGTAGGAGCTTGTAGGGTGCCATAAGTTTCCAGAGGGTTGTGTAGGGTTCCGTAGGGGCCTGTGGTGTTCCCTAGGGGCCTGTAGAGTCTCGTACCGTTCCGTAGGGGCCTGTAGTGTTCCCTAGGGGCCTGTAGACTCTCGTACGGTTCCGTAGGGGCCTGTAGTGTTCCCTAGGGGCCTGTAGAGTCTCGTACAGTTCCGTAGGGTCCTGTAGGTTTCCATAAGCGCCCGCAGAGGTCTGAAGGGGCCCGTACTGTTCCGTAAGGATCCATAGGGTTCCGTAGAGCTTCGTAGGTTCCCTAGAGGCCTGTAGAGTACCGCAGGAGCCAGTAGTGTTCTGTAGGGGCCCGTAGGGTTCCTTCCGTAGGGGCTGGCAGTGTTCCGTAGGGGCCTCTAGGATTGTGTAAGTGCCCGCAGGAGTCTGTAGGAGTCTGTGGGATTCTGTAAGGTTCCGGAGGGTTCTGCAGGGTTCCGTAGGGGCCCGTAGAGTTCCGTAGTGGCTGGTAAAGTTCCGTAGGGCCCTGTGGGGTTCTGTATGGAGCTGTAGGGTTCCGTAGGGGCCTGCAGGGTTCTGTAAGTGCCCGCAGGTGTCTGTAGGGTTCCGTAGGGGCCTGCAGGGTTTCGTAGGCACCTGCAGTGTTCTGTAGGAGCCCATAGGGTTTTAGTGAGGTTCCGTTGTGTTGCTAAGGGTCTTGTAGAGTGCTGTCGGGTCCTGGAGTATTCTGTAGGGTTCCAGAGGGGCTCGTAGGGTTCCGTCGAAATCTGTACGCTTCCCTAGGGGCCCATAGAGTCCCGTAGGGACCTGTAGGGTTGTGTAAGTGCCCGCAGGGGTTGGTAGGAGCTTGTAGGGTGCCATAAGTTTCCAGAGGGTTGTGTAGGGTTCCGTAGGGGCCTGTGGTGTTCCCTAGGGGCCTGTAGAGTCTCGTACCGTTCCGTAGGGGCCTGTAGTGTTCCCTAGGGGCCTGTAGAGTCTCGTACAGTTCCGTAGGGTCCTGTAGGTTTCCATAAGCGCCCGCAGAGGTCTGAAGGTGCCCGTACTGTTCCGTAAGGATCCATAGGGTTCCGTAGAGCTTCGTAGGTTCCCTAGAGGCCTGTAGAGTACCGCAGGAGCCAGTAGTGTTCTGTAGGGGCCCGTAGGGTTCCTTCCGTAGGGGCTGGTAGTGTTCCGTAGGGGCCTGTAGGGTTGTGTAAGTGCCCGCAGCAGTCTGTAGGAGTCTGTGGGATTCTGTAAGGTTCTGGAGGGTTCTGCAGGGTTCTGTAGGGGCCCGTAGAGTTCCGTAGTGGCTGGTAAAGTTCCGTAGGGCCCTGTGGGGTTCTGTATGGACCTGTAGGTTTCCTTAGGGGCCTGCAGGGTTCTGTAAGTGCCCGCAGGTGTCTGTAGGGTTCCGTACGGGTCTGTAGGGTTCCGTAGGCGCCTGCAGTGTTCTGTAGGAGCCCATAGGGTTTTAGTGAGGTTCCGTTGTGTTGCTAAGGGTCTTGTAGAGTGCTGTCGGGTCCTGGAGTATTCTGTAGGGTTCCAGAGGGGCTCGTAGGGTTCTGTCGAAATCTGTAGGCTTCCCTAGGGGCCCGTGGAGTCCCGTAGATTTCCGTAGGGACCTGTAGGGTTGTGTAAGTGCCCGCAGGGGTTGGTAGGAGCTTGTAGGGTGCCATAAGTTTCCAGAGGGTTGTGTAGGGTTCCGTAGGGGCCTGTGGTGTTCCCTAGGGGCCTCTAGAGTCTCGTACGGTTCCGTAGGGGCCTGTAGTGTTCTCTAGGGTTCTGTAGAGTCTCGTACAGTTCCGTAGGGTCCTGTAGGTTTCCATAAGCGCCCGCAGAGGTCTGAAGGGGCCCGTCCTGTTTTGTAAGGATCCACAGGGCTCCATAGAGCTTCGTAGGTTTCCTAGAGGCCTGTAGAGTACCGCAGGAGCCAGTAGTGTTCTGTAGGGGCCCGTAGGGTTCCTTCCATAGGGGCTGGCAGTGTTCCGTAGGGGCCTCTAGGATTGTGTAAGTGCCCGCAGGAGTCTGTAGGAGTCTGTGGGATTCTGTAAGGTTCCGGAGGGTTCTGCAGGGTTCCGTAGGGGCCCGTAGAGTTCCGTAGTGGCTGGTAAAGTTCCCTAGGGCCCTGTGGGGTTCTGTATGGACCTGTAGGGTTCCGTAGGGGCCTGCAGGGTTCTGTAAGTGCCCGCAGGTGTCTGTAGGGTTCCGTAGGGATCTGTAGGGTTTCGTAGGCACCTGCAGTGTTCTGTAGGAGCCCATAGGGTTTTAGTGAGGTTCCGTTGTGTTGCTAAGGGTCTTGTAGAGTGCTGTCGGGTCCTGGAGTATTCTGTAGGGTTCCAGAGGGGCTCGTAGGGTTCCGTCAAAATCTGTAGGCTTCCCTAGGGGCCCATAGAGTCCCGTAGATTTCCGTAGGGGCCTGTAGGGTTGTGTAAGTGCCCGCAGGGGTTGGTAGGAGCTTCTAGGGTGCCATAAGTTTCCAGAGGGTTGTGTAGGGTTCCGTAGGGGCCTGTGGTGTTCCCTAGGGGCCTGTAGAGTCTCGTACCGTTCCGTAGGGGCCTGTAGTGTTCCCTAGGGGCCTGTAGAGTCTCGTACAGTTCCGTAGGGTCCTGTAGGTTTCCATAAGCGCCCGCAGAGGTCTGAAGGTGCCCGTACTGTTCCGTAAGGATCCATAGGGTTCCGTAGAGCTTCGTAGGTTCCCTAGAGGCCTGTAGAGTACCGCAGGAGCCAGTAGTGTTCTGTAGGGGCCCGTAGGGTTCCTTCCGTAGGGGCTGGTAGTGTTCCGTAGGGGCCTGTAGGGTTGTGTAAGTGCCCGCAGCAGTCTGTAGGAGTCTGTGGGATTCTGTAAGGTTCTGGAGGGTTCTGCAGGGTTCTGTAGGGGCCCGTAGAGTTCCGTAGTGGCTGGTAAAGTTCCGTAGGGCCCTGTGGGGTTCTGTATGGACCTGTAGGGTTCTGTAGGGGCCTGCAGGGTTCTGTAAGTGCCCACAGGTGTCTGTAGGGTTCCGTAGGGGCCTGCAGGGTTCCGTAGGCACCTGCAGTGTTCTGTAGGAGCCCATAGGGTTTTAGTGATATTCCGTTGTGTTGCTAAGGGTCTTGTAGAGTGCTGTCGGGTCCTGGAGTATTCTGTAGGGTTCCAGAGGGGCTCGTAGGGGTTCCGTCGAAATCTGTACGCTTCCCTAGGGGCCCATAGAGTCCCGTAGGGACCTGTAGGGTTGTGTAAGTGCCCGCAGGGGTTGGTAGGAGCTTGTAGGGTGCCATAAGTTTCCAGAGGGTTGTGTAGGGTTCCGTAGGGGCCTGTGGTGTTCCCTAGGGGCCTCTAGAGTCTCGTACCGTTCCGTAGGGGCCTGTAGTGTTCCCTAGGGGGCCTGTAGAGTCTCGTACAGTTCCGTAGGGTCCTGTAGGTTTCCATAAGCGCCCGCAGAGGTCTGAAGGGGCCCGTACTGTTCCGTAAGGATCCATAGGGTTCCGTAGAGCTTCGTAGGTTCCCTAGAGGCCTGTAGAGTACCGCAGGAGCCAGTAGTGTTCTGTAGGGGCCCGTAGGGTTCCTTCCGTAGGGGCTGGTAGTGTTCCGTAGGGGCCTGTAGGGTTGTGTAAGTGCCCGCAGAAGTCTGTAGGAGTCTGTGGGATTCTGTAAGGTTCTGGAGGGTTCTGCAGGGTTCTGTAGGGGCCCGTAGAGTTCCGTAGTGGCTGGTAAAGTTCCGTAGGGCCCTGTGGGGTTCTGTATGGACCTGTAGGGTTCCTTAGGGGCCTGCAGGGTTCTGTAAGTGCCCGCAGGTGTCTGTAGGGTTCCGTACGGGTCTGTAGGGTTCCGTAGGCGCCTGCAGTGTTCTGTAGGAGCCCATAGGGTTTTAGTGAGGTTCCGTTGTGTTGCTAAGGGTCTTGTAGAGTGCTGTCGGGTCCTGGAGTATTCTGTAGGGTTCCAGAGGGGCTCATAGGGTTCTGTCGAAATCTGTAGGCTTCCCTAGGAGCCCGTGGAGTCCCGTAGATTTCCGTAGGGACCTGTAGGGTTGTGTAAGTGCCCGCAGGGGTTGGTAGGAGCTTGTAGGGTGCCATAAGTTTCCAGAGGGTTGTGTAGGGTTCCGTAGGGGCCTGTGGTGTTCCCTAGGGGCCTCTAGAGTCTCGTACCGTTCCGTAGGGGCCTGTAGTGTTCTCTAGGGTTCTGTAGAGTCTCGTACAGTTCCGTAGGGTCCTGTAGGTTTCCATAAGCGCCCGCAGAGGTCTGAAGGGGCCCGTCCTGTTTTGTAAGGATCCACAGGGCTCCATAGAGCTTCGTAGGTTTCCTAGAGGCCTGTAGAGTACCGCAGGAGCCAGTAGTGTTCTGTAGGGGCCCGTAGGGTTCCTTCCGTAGGGGCTGGTAGTGTTCCGTAGGGGCCTGTAGGGTTGTGTAAGTGCCCGCAGCAGTCTGTAGGAGTCTGTGGGATTCTGTAAGGTTCCGGAGGGTTCTGCAGGGTTCTGTAGGGGCCCGTAGAGTTCCGTAGTGGCTGGTAAAGTTCCGTAGGGCCCTGTGGGGTTCTGTATGGACCTGTAGGGTTCTGTAGGGGCCTGCAGGGTTCTGTAAGTGCCCACAGGTGTCTGTAGGGTTTCGTACGGGTCTGTAGGGTTCCGTAGGCGCCTGCAGTGTTCTGTAGGAGCCCATAGGGTTTTAGTGAGGTTCCGTTGTGTTGCTAAGGGTCTTGTAGAGTGCTGTCGGGTCCTGGAGTATTCTGTAGGGTTCCAGAGGGGCTCGTATGGGTTCTGTCGAAATCTGTAGGCTTCCCTAGGGGCCCCGTGGAGTCCCGTAGATTTCCGTAGGGACCTGTAGGGTTGTGTAAGTGCCCGCAGGGGTTGGGTAGGAGCTTGTAGGGTGCCATAAGTTTCCAGAGGGGTTGTGTAGGGTTCCGTAGGGGCTGTGGTGTTCCCTAGGGGCCTCTAGAGTCTCGTACGGTTCCGTAGGGGCCTGTAAGTGTTCCTCTAGGGTTCTGTAGAGTCTCGTACAGTTCCGTAGGGTCCTGTAGGTTTCCATAAGCGCCAGGTCTGAAGGGGCCCGTCCTGTTTTGTAAGGATCCACAGGGCTCCATAGAGCTTCGTAGGTTTCCTAGAGGCCTGTAGAGTACCGCAGGAGCCAGTAGTGTTCTGTAGGGGCCCGTAGGGTTCCTTCCATAGGGGCTGGCAGTGTTCCGTAGGGGCCTCTAGGATTGTGTAAGTGCCCGCAGGAGTCTGTAGGAGTCTGTGGGATTCTGTAAGGTTCCGGAGGGTTCTGCAGGGTTCCGTAGGGGCCCGTAGAGTTCCGTAGTGGCTGGTAAAGTTCCCTAGGGCCCTGTGGGGTTCTGTATGGACCTGTAGGGTTCCGTAGGGGCCTGCAGGGTTCTGTAAGTGCCCGCAGGTGTCTGTAGGGTTCCGTAGGGATCTGTAGGGTTTCGTAGGCACCTGCAGTGTTCTGTAGGAGCCCATAGGGTTTTAGTGAGGTTCCGTTGTGTTGCTAAGGGTCTTGTAGAGTGCTGTCGGGTCCTGGAGTATTCTGTAGGGTTCCAGAGGGGCTCGTAGGGTTCCGTCAAAATCTGTAGGCTTCCCTAGGGGCCCATAGAGTCCCGTAGATTTCCGTAGGGGCCTGTAGGGTTGTGTAAGTGCCCGCAGGGGTTGGTAGGAGCTTCTAGGGTGCCATAAGTTTCCAGAGGGTTGTGTAGGGTTCCGTAGGGGCCTGTGGTGTTCCCTAGGGGCCTGTAGAGTCTCGTACCGTTCCGTAGGGGCCTGTAGTGTTCCCTAGGGGCCTGTAGAGTCTCGTACAGTTCCGTAGGGTCCTGTAGGTTTCCATAAGCGCCCGCAGAGGTCTGAAGGTGCCCGTACTGTTCCGTAAGGATCCATAGGGTTCCGTAGAGCTTCGTAGGTTCCCTAGAGGCCTGTAGAGTACCGCAGGAGCCAGTAGTGTTCTGTAGGGGCCCGTAGGGTTCCTTCCGTAGGGGCTGGTAGTGTTCCGTAGGGGCCTGTAGGGTTGTGTAAGTGCCCGCAGCAGTCTGTAGGAGTCTGTGGGATTCTGTAAGGTTCTGGAGGGTTCTGCAGGGTTCTGTAGGGGCCCGTAGAGTTCCGTAGTGGCTGGTAAAGTTCCGTAGGGCCCTGTGGGGTTCTGTATGGACCTGTAGGGTTCTGTAGGGGCCTGCAGGGTTCTGTAAGTGCCCACAGGTGTCTGTAGGGTTCCGTAGGGGCCTGCAGGGTTTCGTAGGCACCTGCAGTGTTCTGTAGGAGCCCATAGGGTTTTAGTGATATTCCGTTGTGTTGCTAAGGGTCTTGTAGAGTGCTGTCGGGTCCTGGAGTATTCTGTAGGGTTCCAGAGGGGCTCGTAGGGTTCCGTCAAAATCTGTAGGCTTCCCTAGGGGCCCGTGGAGTCCCGTAGATTTCCGTAGGGGCCTGTAGGGTTGTGTAAGTGCCCGCAGGGGTTGGTAGGAGCTTGTAGGGTGCCATAAGTTTCCAGAGGGTTGTGTAGGGTTCCGTAGGGGCCTGTGGTGTTCCCTAGGGGCCTGTAGAGTCTCGTACCGTTCCGTAGGGGCCTGTAGTGTTCCCTAGGGGCCTGTAGACTCTCGTACGGTTCCGTAGGGGCCTGTAGTGTTCCCTAGGGGCCTGTAGAGTCTCGTACAGTTCCGTATGGTCCTGTAGGTTTCCATAAGCGCCCGCAGAGGTCTGAATGGGCCCGTACTGTTCCGTAAGGATCCATAGGGTTCCGTAGAGCTTCGTAGGTTCCCTAGAGGCCTGTAGAGTACCGCAGGAGCCAGTAGTGTTCTGTAGGGGCCCGTAGGGTTCCTTCCGTAGGGGCTGGCAGTGTTCCGTAGGGGCCTCTAGGATTGTGTAAGTGCCCGCAGGAGTCTGTAGGAGTCTGTGGGATTCTGTAAGGTTCCGGAGGGTTCTGCAGGGTTCCGTAGGGGCCCGTAGAGTTCCGTAGTGGCTGGTAAAGTTCCGTAGGGCCCTGTGGGGTTCTGTATGGAGCTGTAGGGTTCCGTAGGGGCCTGCAGGGTTCTGTAAGTGCCCGCAGGTGTCTGTAGGGTTCCGTAGGGGCCTGCAGGGTTTCGTAGGCACCTGCAGTGTTCTGTAGGAGCCCATAGGGTTTTAGTGAGGTTCCGTTGTGTTGCTAAGGGTCTTGTAGAGTGCTGTCGGGTCCTGGAGTATTCTGTAGGGTTCCAGAGGGGCTCGTAGGGTTCCGTCGAAATCTGTACGCTTCCCTAGGGGCCCATAGAGTCCCGTAGGGACCTGTAGGGTTGTGTAAGTGCCCGCAGGGGTTGGTAGGAGCTTGTAGGGTGCCATAAGTTTCCAGAGGGTTGTGTAGGGTTCCGTAGGGGCCTGTGGTGTTCCCTAGGGGCCTGTAGAGTCTCGTACCGTTCCGTAGGGGCCTGTAGTGTTCCCTAGGGGCCTGTAGAGTCTCGTACAGTTCCGTAGGGTCCTGTAGGTTTCCATAAGCGCCCGCAGAGGTCTGAAGGGGCCCGTACTGTTCCGTAAGGATCCATAGGGTTCCGTAGAGCTTCGTAGGTTCCCTAGAGGCCTGTAGAGTACCGCAGGAGCCAGTAGTGTTCTGTAGGGGCCCGTAGGGTTCCTTCCGTAGGGGCTGGTAGTGTTCCGTAGGGGCCTGTAGGGTTGTGTAAGTGCCCGCAGCAGTCTGTAGGAGTCTGTGGGATTCTGTAAGGTTCTGGAGGGTTCTGCAGGGTTCTGTAGGGGCCCGTAGAGTTCCGTAGTGGCTGGTAAAGTTCCGTAGGGCCCTGTGGGGTTCTGTATGGACCTGTAGGTTTCCTTAGGGGCCTGCAGGGTTCTGTAAGTGCCCGCAGGTGTCTGTAGGGTTCCGTACGGGTCTGTAGGGTTCCGTAGGCGCCTGCAGTGTTCTGTAGGAGCCCATAGGGTTTTAGTGAGGTTCCGTTGTGTTGCTAAGGGTCTTGTAGAGTGCTGTCGGGTCCTGGAGTATTCTGTAGGGTTCCAGAGGGGCTCGTAGGGTTCTGTCGAAATCTGTAGGCTTCCCTAGGAGCCCGTGGAGTCCCGTAGATTTCCGTAGGGACCTGTAGGGTTGTGTAAGTGCCCGCAGGGGTTGGTAGGAGCTTGTAGGGTGCCATAAGTTTCCAGAGGGTTGTGTAGGGTTCCGTAGGGGCCTGTGGTGTTCCCTAGGGGCCTCTAGAGTCTCGTACCGTTCCGTAGGGGCCTGTAGTGTTCTCTAGGGTTCTGTAGAGTCTCGTACAGTTCCGTAGGGTCCTGTAGGTTTCCATAAGCGCCCGCAGAGGTCTGAAGGGGCCCGTCCTGTTTTGTAAGGATCCACAGGGCTCCATAGAGCTTCGTAGGTTTCCTAGAGGCCTGTAGAGTACCGCAGGAGCCAGTAGTGTTCTGTAGGGGCCCGTAGGGTTCCTTCCGTAGGGGCTGGTAGTGTTCCGTAGGGGCCTGTAGGGTTGTGTAAGTGCCCGCAGCAGTCTGTAGGAGTCTGTGGGATTCTGTAAGGTTCCGGAGGGTTCTGCAGGGTTCCGTAGGGGCCCGTAGAGTTCCGTAGTGGCTGGTAAAGTTCCGTAGGGCCCTGTGGGGTTCTGTATGGACCTGTAGGGTTCTGTAGGGGCCTGCAGGGTTCTGTAAGTGCCCACAGGTGTCTGTAGGGTTTCGTACGGGTCTGTAGGGTTCCGTAGGCACCTGCAGTGTTCTGTAGGAGCCCATAGGGTTTTAGTGATATTCCGTTGTGTTGCTAAGGGTCTTGTAGAGTGCTGTCGGGTCCTGGAGTATTCTGTAGGGTTCCAGAGGGGCTCGTAGGGTTCCGTCAAAATCTGTAGGCTTCCCTAGGGGCCCGTGGAGTCCCGTAGATTTCCGTAGGGGCCTGTAGGGTTGTGTAAGTGCCCGCAGGGGTTGGTAGGAGCTTGTAGGGTGCCATAAGTTTCCAGAGGGTTGTGTAGGGTTCCGTAGGGGCCTGTGGTGTTCCCTAGGGGCCTCTAGAGTCTCGTACCGTTCCGTAGGGGCCTGTAGTGTTCCCTAGGGGCCTGTAGACTCTCGTACGGTTCCGTAGGGGCCTGTAGTGTTCCCTAGGGGCCTGTAGAGTCTCGTACAGTTCCGTAGGGTCCTGTAGGTTTCCATAAGCGCCCGCAGAGGTCTGAAGGGGCCCGTACTGTTCCGTAAGGATCCATAGGGTTCCGTAGAGCTTCGTAGGTTCCCTAGAGGCCTGTAGAGTACCGCAGGAGCCAGTAGTGTTCTGTAGGGGCCCGTAGGGTTCCTTCCGTAGGGGCTGGCAGTGTTCCGTAGGGGCCTGTAGGGTTGTGTAAGTGCCCGCAGGAGTCTGTAGGAGTCTGTGGGATTCTGTAAGGTTCCGGAGGGTTCTGCAGGGTTCCGTAGGGGCCCGTAGAGTTCCGTAGTGGCTGGTAAAGTTCCCTAGGGCCCTGTGGGGTTCTGTATGGACCTGTAGGGTTCCGTAGGGGCCTGCAGGGTTCTATAAGTGCCCGCAGGTGTCTGTAGGGTTCCGTAGGGATCTGTAGGGTTTCGTAGGCACCTGCAGTGTTCTGTAGGAGCCCATAGGGTTTTAGTGAGGTTCCGTTGTGTTGCTAAGGGTCTTGTAGAGTGCTGTCGGGTCCTGGAGTATTCTGTAGGGTTCCAGAGGGGCTCGTAGGGTTCCGTCAAAATCTGTAGGCTTCCCTAGGGGCCCATAGAGTCCCGTAGATTTCCGTAGGGGCCTGTAGGGTTGTGTAAGTGCCCGCAGGGGTTGGTAGGAGCTTCTAGGGTGCCATAAGTTTCCAGAGGGTTGTGTAGGGTTCCGTAGGGGCCTGTGGTGTTCCCTAGGGGCCTGTAGAGTCTCGTACCGTTCCGTAGGGGCCTGTAGTGTTCCCTAGGGGCCTGTAGAGTCTCGTACAGTTCCGTAGGGTCCTGTAGGTTTCCATAAGCGCCCGCAGAGGTCTGAAGGTGCCCGTACTGTTCCGTAAGGATCCATAGGGTTCCGTAGAGCTTCGTAGGTTCCCTAGAGGCCTGTAGAGTACCGCAGGAGCCAGTAGTGTTCTGTAGGGGCCCGTAGGGTTCCTTCCGTAGGGGCTGGTAGTGTTCCGTAGGGGCCTGTAGGGTTGTGTAAGTGCCCGCAGCAGTCTGTAGGAGTCTGTGGGATTCTGTAAGGTTCTGGAGGGTTCTGCAGGGTTCTGTAGGGGCCCGTAGAGTTCCGTAGTGGCTGGTAAAGTTCCGTAGGGCCCTGTGGGGTTCTGTATGGACCTGTAGGGTTCTGTAGGGGCCTGCAGGGTTCTGTAAGTGCCCACAGGTGTCTGTAGGGTTCCGTAGGGGTCTGTAGGGTTCCGTAGGCACCTGCAGTGTTCTGTAGGAGCCCATAGGGTTTTAGTGATATTCCGTTGTGTTGCTAAGGGTCTTGTAGAGTGCTGT
This sequence comes from Numenius arquata, assembly GCF_964106895.1. Taxonomy (NCBI): domain Eukaryota; kingdom Metazoa; phylum Chordata; class Aves; order Charadriiformes; family Scolopacidae; genus Numenius; species Numenius arquata. The sequence continues at coordinate 60,097 of NW_027415092.1, forward strand.
CGGGTCCTGGAGTATTCTGTAGGGTTCCAGAGGGGCTCGTAGGGTTCCGTCAAAATCTGTAGGCTTCCCTAGGGGCCCATGGAGTCCCGTAGATTTCCGTAGGGGCCTGTAGGGTTGTGTAAGTGCCCGCAGGGGTTGGTAGGAGCTTGTAGGGTGCCATAAGTTTCCAGAGGGTTGTGTAGGGTTCCGTAGGGGCCTGTGGTGTTCCCTAGGGGCCTGTAGAGTCTCGTACCGTTCCGTAGGGGCCTGTAGTGTTCCCTAGGGGCCTGTAGACTCTCGTACGGTTCCGTAGGGGCCTGTAGTGTTCCCTAGGGGCCTGTAGAGTCTCGTACAGTTCCGTAGGGTCCTGTAGGTTTCCATAAGCGCCCGCAGAGGTCTGAATGGGCCCGTACTGTTCCGTAAGGATCCATAGGGTTCCGTAGAGCTTCGTAGGTTCCCTAGAGGCCTGTAGAGTACCGCAGGAGCCAGTAGTGTTCTGTAGGGGCCCGTAGGGTTCCTTCCGTAGGGGCTGGCAGTGTTCCGTAGGGGCCTCTAGGATTGTGTAAGTGCCCGCAGGAGTCTGTAGGAGTCTGTGGGATTCTGTAAGGTTCCGGAGGGTTCTGCAGGGTTCCGTAGGGGCCCGTAGAGTTCCCTAGTGGCTGGTAAAGTTCCCTAGGGCCCTGTGGGGTTCTGTATGGAGCTGTAGGGTTCCGTAGGGGCCTGCAGGGTTCTGTAAGTGCCCGCAGGTGTCTGTAGGGTTCCGTAGGGATCTGTAGGGTTTCGTAGGCACCTGCAGTGTTCTGTAGGAGCCCATAGGGTTTTAGTGAGGTTCCGTTGTGTTGCTAAGGGTCTTGTAGAGTGCTGTCGGGTCCTGGAGTATTCTGTAGGGTTCCAGAGGGGCTCGTAGGGTTCCGTCGAAATCTGTACGCTTCCCTAGGGGCCCATAGAGTCCCGTAGGGACCTGTAGGGTTGTGTAAGTGCCCGCAGGGGTTGGTAGGAGCTTGTAGGGTGCCATAAGTTTCCAGAGGGTTGTGTAGGGTTCCGTAGGGGCCTGTGGTGTTCCCTAGGGGCCTGTAGAGTCTCGTACCGTTCCGTAGGGGCCTGTAGTGTTCCCTAGGGGCCTCTAGAGTCTCGTACAGTTCCGTAGGGTCCTGTAGGTTTCCATAAGCGCCCGCAGAGGTCTGAAGGGGCCCGTACTGTTCCGTAAGGATCCATAGGGTTCCGTAGAGCTTCGTAGGTTCCCTAGAGGCCTGTAGAGTACCGCAGGAGCCAGTAGTGTTCTGTAGGGGCCCGTAGGGTTCCTTCCGTAGGGGCTGGTAGTGTTCCGTAGGGGCCTGTAGGGTTGTGTAAGTGCCCGCAGCAGTCTGTAGGAGTCTGTGGGATTCTGTAAGGTTCTGGAGGGTTCTGCAGGGTTCTGTAGGGGCCCGTAGAGTTCCGTAGTGGCTGGTAAAGTTCCGTAGGGCCCTGTGGGGTTCTGTATGGACCTGTAGGGTTCCTTAGGGGCCTGCAGGGTTCTGTAAGTGCCCGCAGGTGTCTGTAGGGTTCCGTACGGGTCTGTAGGGTTCCGTAGGCGCCTGCAGTGTTCTGTAGGAGCCCATAGGGTTTTAGTGAGGTTCCGTTGTGTTGCTAAGGGTCTTGTAGAGTGCTGTCGGGTCCTGGAGTATTCTGTAGGGTTCCAGAGGGGCTCGTAGGGTTCTGTCGAAATCTGTAGGCTTCCCTAGGAGCCCGTGGAGTCCCATAGATTTCCGTAGGGACCTGTAGGGTTGTGTAAGTGCCCGCAGGGGTTGGTAGGAGCTTGTAGGGTGCCATAAGTTTCCAGAGGGTTGTGTAGGGTTCCGTAGGGGCCTGTGGTGTTCCCTAGGGGCCTCTAGAGTCTCGTACCGTTCCGTAGGGGCCTGTGGTGTTCCCTAGGGGCCTCTAGAGTCTCGTACCGTTCCGTAGGGGCCTGTAGTGTTCTCTAGGGTTCTGTAGAGTCTCGTACAGTTCCGTAGGGTCCTGTAGGTTTCCATAAGCGCCCGCAGAGGTCTGAAGGGGCCCGTCCTGTTTTGTAAGGATCCACAGGGCTCCATAGAGCTTCGTAGGTTTCCTAGAGGCCTGTAGAGTACCGCAGGAGCCAGTAGTGTTCTGTAGGGGCCCGTAGGGTTCCTTCCGTAGGGGCTGGTAGTGTTCCGTAGGGGCCTGTAGGGTTGTGTAAGTGCCCGCAGCAGTCTGTAGGAGTCTGTGGGATTCTGTAAGGTTCCGGAGGGTTCTGCAGGGTTCCGTAGGGGCCCGTAGAGTTCCGTAGTGGCTGGTAAAGTTCCGTAGGGCCCTGTGGGGTTCTGTATGGACCTGTAGGGTTCTGTAGGGGCCTGCAGGGTTCTGTAAGTGCCCACAGGTGTCTGTAGGGTTTCGTACGGGTCTGTAGGGTTCCGTAGGCACCTGCAGTGTTCTGTAGGAGCCCATAGGGTTTTAGTGATATTCCGTTGTGTTGCTAAGGGTCTTGTAGAGTGCTGTCGGGTCCTGGAGTATTCTGTAGGGTTCCAGAGGGGCTCGTAGGGTTCCGTCAAAATCTGTAGGCTTCCCTAGGGGCCCGTGGAGTCCCGTAGATTTCCGTAGGGGCCTGTAGGGTTGTGTAAGTGCCCGCAGGGGTTGGTAGGAGCTTGTAGGGTGCCATAAGTTTCCAGAGGGTTGTGTAGGGTTCCGTAGGGGCCTGTGGTGTTCCCTAGGGGCCTGTAGAGTCTCGTACCGTTCCGTAGGGGCCTGTAGTGTTCCCTAGGGGCCTGTAGACTCTCGTACGGTTCCGTAGGGGCCTGTAGTGTTCCCTAGGGGCCTGTAGAGTCTCGTACAGTTCCGTAGGGTCCTGTAGGTTTCCATAAGCGCCCGCAGAGGTCTGAAGGGGCCCGTACTGTTCCGTAAGGATCCATAGGGTTCCGTAGAGCTTCGTAGGTTCCCTAGAGGCCTGTAGAGTACCGCAGGAGCCAGTAGTGTTCTGTAGGGGCCCGTAGGGTTCCTTCCGTAGGGGCTGGCAGTGTTCCGTAGGGGCCTCTAGGATTGTGTAAGTGCCCGCAGGAGTCTGTAGGAGTCTGTGGGATTCTGTAAGGTTCCGGAGGGTTCTGCAGGGTTCCGTAGGGGCCCGTAGAGTTCCGTAGTGGCTGGTAAAGTTCCGTAGGGCCCTGTGGGGTTCTGTATGGACCTGTAGGGTTCTGTAGGGGCCTGCAGGGTTCTGTAAGTGCCCACAGGTGTCTGTAGGGTTTCGTACGGGTCTGTAGGGTTCCGTAGGCACCTGCAGTGTTCTGTAGGAGCCCATAGGGTTTTAGTGATATTCCGTTGTGTTGCTAAGGGTCTTGTAGAGTGCTGTCGGGTCCTGGAGTATTCTGTAGGGTTCCAGAGGGGCTCGTAGGGTTCCGTCAAAATCTGTAGGCTTCCCTAGGGGCCCGTGGAGTCCCGTAGATTTCCGTAGGGACCTGTAGGGTTGTGTAAGTGCCCGCAGGGGTTGGTAGGAGCTTGTAGGGTGCCATAAGTTTCCAGAGGGTTGTGTAGGGTTCCGTAGGGGCCTGTGGTGTTCCCTAGGGGCCTGTAGAGTCTCGTACGGTTCCGTAGGGGCCTGTAGTGTTCCCTAGGGGCCTGTAGAGTCTCGTACCGTTCCGTAGGGGCCTGTGGTGTTCCCTAGGGGCCTGTAGAGTCTCGTACAGTTCCGTAGGGTCCTGTAGGTTTCCATAAGCGCCCGCAGAGGTCTGAAGGGGCCCGTCCTGTTCCGTAAGGATCCACAGGGCTCTGTAGAGAGTCATAGGTTCCCTAGAAGCCTGTAGAGTACCGCAGGAGCCAGTAGTGTTCTGTAGGGGCCCGTAGGGTTCCTTCCATAGGGGCTGGCAGTGTTCCCTAGGGTCCTCTAGGGTTGAGTAAGTGCCCACAGCAGTCTGTAGGAATCCGTGGGATTCTGTAAGGTTCTGGAGGGTTCTGCAGGGTTCCGTAGGGGCCCGTAGATTTCCGTAGTGGCTGGTAACGTTCCCTAGGGCCCTGTACCGTTCCGTAACTGCCTGCAAGGGTCTTTAGGCTTCCGTAGGGGCTGGTAGGGTTCCATAAAGTTCCGTGGGTTCCTGCAGAGTTCTGCAAGTGCCCGCAAGGGCCTGTAGGGGCCCACAGTGTTTCTGTCAGGTTCCGTAGAGTTCCGTAGGGGCCATAGGTTTCCGTAGCGGCTGGTAGTATTCCGTAGGGGTCTGTAGGGTTCCGTAGGCACCTGCAGTGTTCTGTAAGAGCCCATAGGGTTTTAGTGAGGTTCTGTTGTGTTGCTAGGGGTCTTGTAGAGTGCTGTCGGGTCCTGGAGTATTCTGTAGGGTTCCAGAGGGGCTCGTAGGGTTCCGTCAAAATCTGTAGGCTTCCCTAGGGGCCCGTGGAGTCCCGTAGATTTCCGTAGGGGCCTGTAGGGTTGTGTAAGTGCCCGCAGGGGTTGGTAGGAGCTTGTAGGGTGCCATAAGTTTCCAGAGGGTTGTGTAGGGTTCCGTAGGGGCCTGTGGTGTTCCCTAGGGGCCTGTAGAGTCTCGTACCGTTCCGTAGGGGCCTGTAGTGTTCCCTAGGGGCCTGTAGACTCTCGTACGGTTCCGTAGGGGCCTGTAGTGTTCCCTAGGGGCCTGTAGAGTCTCGTACAGTTCCGTAGGGTCCTGTAGGTTTCCATAAGCGCCCGCAGAGGTCTGAAGGGGCCCGTACTGTTCCGTAAGGATCCATAGGGTTCCGTAGAGCTTTGTAGGTTCCCTAGAGGCCTGTAGAGTACCGCAGGAGCCAGTAGTGTTCTGTAGGGGCCCGTAGGGTTCCTTCCGTAGGGGCTGGCAGTGTTCCGTAGGGGCCTCTAGGATTGTGTAAGTGCCCGCAGGAGTCTGTAGGAGTCTGTGGGATTCTGTAAGGTTCCGGAGGGTTCTGCAGGGTTCCGTAGGGGCCCGTAGAGTTCCGTAGTGGCTGGTAAAGTTCCGTAGGGCCCTGTGGGGTTCTGTATGGAGCTGTAGGGTTCCGTAGGGGCCTGCAGGGTTCTGTAAGTGCCCGCAGGTGTCTGTAGGGTTCCGTAGGGGCCTGCAGGGTTTCGTAGGCACCTGCAGTGTTCTGTAGGAGCCCATAGGGTTTTAGTGAGGTTCCGTTGTGTTGCTAAGGGTCTTGTAGAGTGCTGTCGGGTCCTGGAGTATTCTGTAGGGTTCCAGAGGGGCTCGTAGGGTTCCGTCAAAATCTGTAGGCTTCCCTAGGGGCCCATAGAGTCCCGTAGATTTCCGTAGGGGCCTGTAGGGTTGTGTAAGTGCCCGCAGGGGTTGGTAGGAGCTTCTAGGGTGCCATAAGTTTCCAGAGGGTTGTGTAGGGTTCCGTAGGGGCCTGTGGTGTTCCCTAGGGGCCTGTAGAGTCTCGTACCGTTCCGTAGGGGCCTGTAGTGTTCCCTAGGGGCCTGTAGAGTCTCGTACCGTTCCGTAGGGGCCTGTAGTGTTCCCTAGGGGCCTGTAGAGTCTTGTACAGTTCCGTAGGGTCCTGTAGGTTTCCATAAGCGCCCGCAGAGGTCTGAAGGGGCCCGTCCTGTTCCGTAAGGATCCATAGGGTTCCGTAGAGCTTCGTAGGTTCCCTAGAGGCCTGTAGAGTACCACAGGAGCCAGTAGTGTTCTGTAGGGGCCCGTAGGGTTCCTTCCGTAGGGGCTGGTAGTGTTCCGTAGGGGCCTGTAGGGTTGTGTAAGTGCCCACAGCAGTCTGTAGGAGTCTGTGGGATTCTGTAAGGTTCTGGAGGGTTCTGCAGGGTTCTGTAGGGGCCCGTAGAGTTCCGTAGTGGCTGGTAAAGTTCCGTAGGGCCCTGTGGGGTTCTGTATGGACCTGTAGGGTTCCTTAGGGGCCTGCAGGGTTCTGTAAGTGCCCGCAGGTGTCTGTAGGGTTCCGTACGGGTCTGTAGGGTTCCGTAGGCGCCTGCAGTGTTCTGTAGGAGCCCATAGGGTTTTAGTGAGGTTCCGTTGTGTTGCTAAGGGTCTTGTAGAGTGCTGTCGGGTCCTGGAGTATTCTGTAGGGTTCCAGAGGGGCTCGTAGGGTTCTGTCGAAATCTGTAGGCTTCCCTAGGGGCCCGTGGAGTCCCGTAGATTTCCGTAGGGACCTGTAGGGTTGTGTAAGTGCCCGCAGGGGTTGGTAGGAGCTTGTAGGGTGCCATAAGTTTCCAGAGGGTTGTGTAGGGTTCCGTAGGGGCCTGTGGTGTTCCCTAGGGGCCTGTAGAGTCTCGTACATTTCCGTAGGGTCCTGTAGGTTTCCATAAGCGCCCGCAGAGGTCTGAAGGGGCCCGTCCTGTTCCGTAAGGATCCACAGGGCTCTGTAGAGAGTCATAGGTTCCCTAGAAGCCTGTAGAGTACCGCAGGAGCCAGTAGTGTTCTGTAGGGGCCCGTAGGGTTCCTTCCATAGGGGCTGGCAGTGTTCCCTAGGGTCCTCTAGGGTTGAGTAAGTGCCCGCAGCAGTCTGTAGGAATCCGTGGGATTCTGTAAGGTTCTGGAGGGTTCTGCAGGGTTCCGTAGGGGCCCGTAGAGTTCCGTAGTGGCTGGTAACGTTCCCTAGGGCCCTGTACCGTTCCGTAACTGCCTGCAAGGGTCTTTAGGCTTCCGTAGGGGCTGGTAGGGTTCCATAAAGTTCCGTGGGTTCCTGCAGAGTTCTGCAAGTGCCCGCAAGGGCCTGTAGGGGCCCACAGTGTTTCTGTCAGGTTCCGTAGAGTTCCGTAGGGGCCATAGGTTTCCGTAGCGGCTGGTAGTATTCCGTAGGGGTCTGTAGGGTTCCGTAGGCGCCTGCAGTGTTCTGTAAGAGCCCATAGGGTTTTAGTGAGGTTCTGTTGTGTTGCTAGGGGTCTTGTAGAGTGCTGTCGGGTCCTGGAGTATTCTGTAGGGTTCCAGAGGGGCTCGTAGGGTTCCGTTGAAATCTGTAGGCTTCCCTAGGGGCCCGTGGAGTCCCGTAGATTTCCGTAGGGACCTGTAGGGTTGTGTAAGTGCCCGCAGGGGTTGGTAGGAGCTTGTAGGGTGCCATAAGTTTCCAGAGGGTTGTGTAGGGTTCCGTAGGGGCCTGTGGTGTTCCCTAGGGGCCTGTAGAGTCTCATACGGTTCCGTAGGGGCCTGTGGTGTTCCCTAGGGTCCTGTAGAGTCTCGTACGGTTTTGTAGGGGCCTGTAAGTGTTCCCTAGGGGCCTCTAGAGTCTCGTACAGTTCCTTAGGGTCCTGTAGGTTTCCATAAGCGCCCGCAGAGGTCTGAAGGGGCCCGTCCTGTTCCGTAAGGATCCACAGGGCTCCATAGAGCTTCGTAGGTTTCCTAGAGGCCTGTAGAGTACCGCAGGAGCCAGTAGTGTTCTGTAGGGGCCCGTAGGGTTCCTTCCATAGGGGCTGGCAGTGTTCCGTAGGGGCCTCTAGGGTTGTGTAAGTGCCCGCAGGAGTCTGTAGGAGTCTGTGGGATTCTGTAAGGTTCCTGAGGGTTCTGCAGGGTTCCATAGGGGCCCGTAGAGTTCCGTAGTGGCTGGTAAAGTTCCGTAGGGCCCTGTGGGGTTCTGTATGGACCTGTAGGGTTCCGTAGGGGCCTGCAGGGTTCTGTAAGTGCCCGCAGGTGTCTGTAGGGTTCCGTAGGGGCCTGCAGGGTTTCGTAGGCACCTGCAGTGTTCTGTAGGAGCCCATAGGGTTTTAGTGAGGTTCCGTTGTGTTGCTAAGGGTCTTGTAGAGTGCTGTCGGGTCCTGGAGTATTCTGTAGGGTTCCAGAGGGGCTCGTAGGGTTCCGTCGAAATCTGTACGCTTCCCTAGAGGCCCATAGAGTCCCGTAGATTTCCGTAGGGGCCTGTAGGGTTGTGTAAGTGCCCGCAGGGGTTGGTAGGAGCTTGTAGGGTGCCATAAGTTTCCAGAGGGTTGTGTAGGGTTCCGTAGGGGCCTGTGGTGTTCCCTAGGGGCCTGTAGAGTCTCGTACGGTTCCGTAGGGTCCTGTAGTGTTCCCTAGGGGCCTGTAGACTCTCGTACGGTTCCGTAGGGGCCTGTGGTGTTCCCTAGGGGCCTGTAGAGTCTCGTACCGTTCCGTAGGGTCCTGTGGTGTTCCCTAGGGGCCTGTAGAGTCTCGTACAGTTCCGTAGGGTCCTGTAAGTTTCCATAAGCGCCCGCAGAGGTCTGAAGGGGCCCGTACTGTTCCGTAAGGATCCATAGGGTTCCGTAGAGCTTCGTAGGTTCCCTAGAGGCCTGTAGAGTACCGCAGGAGCCAGTAGTGTTCTGTAGGGGCCCGTAGGGTTCCTTCCATAGGGGCTGGTAGTGTTCCGTAGAGGCCTGTAGGGTTGTTTAAGTGCCCGCAGCAGTCTGTAGGAGTCTGTGGGATTCTGTAAGGTTCCGGAGGGTTCTGCAGGGTTCTGTAGGGGCCCGTAGAGTTCCGTAGTGGCTGGTAAAGTTCCGTAGGGCCCTGTGGGGTTCTGTATGGACCTGTAGGGTTCTGTAGGGGCCTGCAGGGTTCTGTAAGTGCCCGCAGGTGTCTGTAGGGTTCCGTAGGGATCTGTAGGGTTCCGTAGGCGCCTGCAGAGTTCTGTAGGAGCCCATAGGGTTTTAGTGAGGTTCCGTTGTGTTGCTAAGGGTCTTGTAGAGTGCTGTCGGGTCCTGGAGTATTCTGTAGGGTTCCAGAGGGGCTCGTAGGGTTCCGTTGAAATCTGTACGCTTCCCTAGGGGCCCATAGAGTCCCGTAGGGACCTGTAGGGTTGTGTAAGTGCCCGCAGGGGTTGGTAGGAGCTTGTAGGGTGCCATAAGTTTCCAGAGGGTTGTGTAGGGTTCCGTAGGGGCCTGTGGTGTTCCCTAGGGGCCTCTAGAGTCTCGTACCGTTCCGTAGGGGCCTGTAGTGTTCCCTAGGGGCCTGTAGAGTCTCGTACAGTTCCGTAGGGTCCTGTAGGTTTCCATAAGCGCCCGCAGAGGTCTGAAGGGGCCCGTACTGTTCCGTAAGGATCCATAGGGTTCCGTAGAGCTTCGTAGGTTCCCTAGAGGCCTGTAGAGTACCGCAGGAGCCAGTAGTGTTCTGTAGGGGCCCGTAGGGTTCCTTCCGTAGGGGCCCGTAGAGTTCCGTAGTGGCTGGTAAAGTTCCGTAGGGCCCTGTGGGGTTCTGTATGGACCTGTAGGGTTCCTTAGGGGCCTGCAGGGTTCTGTAAGTGCCCGCAGGTGTCTGTAGGGTTCCGTACGGGTCTGTAGGGTTCCGTAGGGGCCTGCAGTGTTCTGTAGGAGCCCATAGGGTTTTAGTGAGGTTCCGTTGTGTTGCTAAGGGTCTTGTAGAGTGCTGTCGGGTCCTGGAGTATTCTGTAGGGTTCCAGAGGGGCTCGTAGGGTTCTGTCGAAATCTGTAGGCTTCCCTAGGGGCCCGTGGAGTCCCGTAGATTTCCGTAGGGACCTGTAGGGTTGTGTAAGTGCCCGCAGGGGTTGGTAGGAGCTTGTAGGGTGCCATAAGTTTCCAGAGGGTTGTGTAGGGTTCCGTAGGGGCCTGTGGTGTTCCCTAGGGGCCTCTAGAGTCTCGTACGGTTCCGTAGGGGCCTGTAGTGTTCTCTAGGGTTCTGTAGAGTCTCGTACAGTTCCGTAGGGTCCTGTAGGTTTCCATAAGCGCCCGCAGAGGTCTGAAGGGGCCCGTCCTGTTTTGTAAGGATCCACAGGGCTCCATAGAGCTTCGTAGGTTTCCTAGAGGCCTGTAGAGTACCGCAGGAGCCAGTAGTGTTCTGTAGGGGCCCGTAGGGTTCCTTCCATAGGGGCTGGCAGTGTTCCGTAGGGGCCTCTAGGATTGTGTAAGTGCCCGCAGGAGTCTGTAGGAGTCTGTGGGATTCTGTAAGGTTCCGGAGGGTTCTGCAGGGTTCCGTAGGGGCCCGTAGAGTTCCGTAGTGGCTGGTAAAGTTCCGTAGGGCCCTGTGGGGTTCTGTATGGACCTGTAGGGTTCTGTAGGGGCCTGCAGGGTTCTGTAAGTGCCCACAGGTGTCTGTAGGGTTTCGTACGGGTCTGTAGGGTTCCGTAGGCACCTGCAGTGTTCTGTAGGAGCCCATAGGGTTTTAGTGATATTCCGTTGTGTTACTAAGGGTCTTGTAGAGTGCTGTCAGGTCCTGGAGTATTCTGTAGGGTTCCAGAGGGGCTCGTAGGGTTCCGTCAAAATCTGTAGGCTTCCCTAGGGGCCCGTGGAGTCCCGTAGATTTCCGTAGGGACCTGTAGGGTTGTGTAAGTGCCCGCAGGGGTTGGTAGGAGCTTGTAGGGTGCCATAAGTTTCCAGAGGGTTGTGTAGGGTTCCGTAGGGGCCTGTGGTGTTCCCTAGGGGCCTCTAGAGTCTCGTACCGTTCCGTAGGGGCCTGTAGTGTTCCCTAGGGGCCTGTAGACTCTCGTACGGTTCCGTAGGGGCCTGTAGTGTTCCCTAGGGGCCTGTAGAGTCTCGTACAGTTCCGTAGGGTCCTGTAGGTTTCCATAAGCGCCCGCAGAGGTCTGAAGGGGCCCGTACTGTTCCGTAAGGATCCATAGGGTTCCGTAGAGCTTCGTAGGTTCCCTAGAGGCCTGTAGAGTACCGCAGGAGCCAGTAGTGTTCTGTAGGGGCCCGTAGGGTTCCTTCCATAGGGGCTGGCAGTGTTCCGTAGGGGCCTCTAGGATTGTGTAAGTGCCCGCAGGAGTCTGTAGGAGTCTGTGGGATTCTGTAAGGTTCCGGAGGGTTCTGCAGGGTTCCGTAGGGGCCCGTAGAGTTCCGTAGTGGCTGGTAAAGTTCCGTAGGGCCCTGTGGGGTTCTGTATGGAGCTGTAGGGTTCCGTAGGGGCCTGCAGGGTTCTGTAAGTGCCCGCAGGTGTCTGTAGGGTTCCGTAGGGGCCTGCAGGGTTTCGTAGGCACCTGCAGTGTTCTGTAGGAGCCCATAGGGTTTTAGTGAGGTTCCGTTGTGTTGCTAAGGGTCTTGTAGAGTGCTGTCGGGTCCTGGAGTATTCTGTAGGGTTCCAGAGGGGCTCGTAGGGTTCCGTCGAAATCTGTACGCTTCCCTAGGGGCCCATAGAGTCCCGTAGGGACCTGTAGGGTTGTGTAAGTGCCCGCAGGGGTTGGTAGGAGCTTGTAGGGTGCCATAAGTTTCCAGAGGGTTGTGTAGGGTTCCGTAGGGGCCTGTGGTGTTCCCTAGGGGCCTCTAGAGTCTCGTACCGTTCCGTAGGGGCCTGTAGTGTTCCCTAGGGGCCTGTAGACTCTCGTACGGTTCCGTAGGGGCCTGTAGTGTTCCCTAGGGGCCTGTAGAGTCTCGTACAGTTCCGTAGGGTCCTGTAGGTTTCCATAAGCGCCCGCAGAGGTCTGAAGGGGCCCGTACTGTTCCGTAAGGATCCATAGGGTTCCGTAGAGCTTCGTAGGTTCCCTAGAGGCCTGTAGAGTACCGCAGGAGCCAGTAGTGTTCTGTAGGGGCCCGTAGGGTTCCTTCCATAGGGGCTGGCAGTGTTCCGTAGGGGCCTCTAGGATTGTGTAAGTGCCCGCAGGAGTCTGTAGGAGTCTGTGGGATTCTGTAAGGTTCCGGAGGGTTCTGCAGGGTTCCGTAGGGGCCCGTAGAGTTCCGTAGTGGCTGGTAAAGTTCCGTAGGGCCCTGTGGGGTTCTGTATGGAGCTGTAGGGTTCCGTAGGGGCCTGCAGGGTTCTGTAAGTGCCCGCAGGTGTCTGTAGGGTTCCGTAGGGGCCTGCAGGGTTTCGTAGGCACCTGCAGTGTTCTGTAGGAGCCCATAGGGTTTTAGTGAGGTTCCGTTGTGTTGCTAAGGGTCTTGTAGAGTGCTGTCGGGTCCTGGAGTATTCTGTAGGGTTCCAGAGGGGCTCGTAGGGTTCCGTCGAAATCTGTACGCTTCCCTAGGGGCCCATAGAGTCCCGTAGGGACCTGTAGGGTTGTGTAAGTGCCCGCAGGGGTTGGTAGGAGCTTGTAGGGTGCCATAAGTTTCCAGAGGGTTGTGTAGGGTTCCGTAGGGGCCTGTGGTGTTCCCTAGGGGCCTCTAGAGTCTCGTACCGTTCCGTAGGGGCCTGTAGTGTTCCCTAGGGGCCTGTAGAGTCTCGTACAGTTCCGTAGGGTCCTGTAGGTTTCCATAAGCGCCCGCAGAGGTCTGAAGGGGCCCGTCCTGTTTTGTAAGGATCCACAGGGCTCCATAGAGCTTCGTAGGTTTCCTAGAGGCCTGTAGAGTACCGCAGGAGCCAGTAGTGTTCTGTAGGGGCCCGTAGGGTTCCTTCCGTAGGGGCTGGTAGTGTTCCGTAGGGGCCTGTAGGGTTGTGTAAGTGCCCGCAGCAGTCTGTAGGAGTCTGTGGGATTCTGTAAGGTTCCGGAGGGTTCTGCAGGGTTATGTAGGGGCCCGTAGAGTTCCGTAGTGGCTGGTAAAGTTCCGTAGGGCCCTGTGGGGTTCTGTATGGACCTGTAGGGTTCTGTAGGGGCCTGCAGGGTTCTGTAAGTGCCCACAGGTGTCTGTAGGGTTTCGTACGGGTCTGTAGGGTTCCGTAGGCACCTGCAGTGTTCTGTAGGAGCCCATAGGGTTTTAGTGATATTCCGTTGTGTTGCTAAGGGTCTTGTAGAGTGCTGTCGGGTCCTGGAGTATTCTGTAGGGTTCCAGAGGGGCTCGTAGGGTTCCGTCAAAATCTGTAGGCTTCCCTAGGGGCCCGTGGAGTCCCGTAGATTTCCGTAGGGGCCTGTAGGGTTGTGTAAGTGCCCGCAGGGGTTGGTAGGAGCTTGTAGGGTGCCATAAGTTTCCAGAGGGTTGTGTAGGGTTCCGTAGGGGCCTGTGGTGTTCCCTAGGGGCCTCTAGAGTCTCGTACCGTTCCGTAGGGGCCTGTAGTGTTCCCTAGGGGCCTGTAGACTCTCGTACGGTTCCGTAGGGGCCTGTAGTGTTCCCTAGGGGCCTGTAGAGTCTCGTACAGTTCCGTAGGGTCCTGTAGGTTTCCATAAGCGCCCGCAGAGGTCTGAAGGGGCCCGTACTGTTCCGTAAGGATCCATAGGGTTCCGTAGAGCTTCGTAGGTTCCCTAGAGGCCTGTAGAGTACCGCAGGAGCCAGTAGTGTTCTGTAGGGGCCCGTAGGGTTCCTTCCGTAGGGGCTGGCAGTGTTCCGTAGGGGCCTGTAGGGTTGTGTAAGTGCCCGCAGGAGTCTGTAGGAGTCTGTGGGATTCTGTAAGGTTCCGGAGGGTTCTGCAGGGTTCCGTAGGGGCCCGTAGAGTTCCGTAGTGGCTGGTAAAGTTCCCTAGGGCCCTGTGGGGTTCTGTATGGACCTGTAGGGTTCCGTAGGGGCCTGCAGGGTTCTATAAGTGCCCGCAGGTGTCTGTAGGGTTCCGTAGGGATCTGTAGGGTTTCGTAGGCACCTGCAGTGTTCTGTAGGAGCCCATAGGGTTTTAGTGAGGTTCCGTTGTGTTGCTAAGGGTCTTGTAGAGTGCTGTCGGGTCCTGGAGTATTCTGTAGGGTTCCAGAGGGGCTCGTAGGGTTCCGTCAAAATCTGTAGGCTTCCCTAGGGGCCCATAGAGTCCCGTAGATTTCCGTAGGGGCCTGTAGGGTTGTGTAAGTGCCCGCAGGGGTTGGTAGGAGCTTCTAGGGTGCCATAAGTTTCCAGAGGGTTGTGTAGGGTTCCGTAGGGGCCTGTGGTGTTCCCTAGGGGCCTGTAGAGTCTCGTACCGTTCCGTAGGGGCCTGTAGTGTTCCCTAGGGGCCTGTAGAGTCTCGTACAGTTCCGTAGGGTCCTGTAGGTTTCCATAAGCGCCCGCAGAGGTCTGAAGGTGCCCGTACTGTTCCGTAAGGATCCATAGGGTTCCGTAGAGCTTCGTAGGTTCCCTAGAGGCCTGTAGAGTACCGCAGGAGCCAGTAGTGTTCTGTAGGGGCCCGTAAGGTTCCTTCCGTAGGGGCTGGTAGTGTTCCGTAGGGGCCTGTAGGGTTGTGTAAGTGCCCGCAGCAGTCTGTAGGAGTCTGTGGGATTCTGTAAGGTTCTGGAGGGTTCTGCAGGGTTCTGTAGGGGCCCGTAGAGTTCCGTAGTGGCTGGTAAAGTTCCGTAGGGCCCTGTGGGGTTCTGTATGGACCTGTAGGGTTCTGTAGGGGCCTGCAGGGTTCTGTAAGTGCCCACAGGTGTCTGTAGGGTTCCGTAGGGGTCTGTAGGGTTCCGTAGGCACCTGCAGTGTTCTGTAGGAGCCCATAGGGTTTTAGTGATATTCCGTTGTGTTGCTAAGGGTCTTGTAGAGTGCTGTCGGGTCCTGGAGTATTCTGTAGGGTTCCAGAGGGGCTCGTAGGGTTCCGTCAAAATCTGTAGGCTTCCCTAGGGGCCCGTGGAGTCCCGTAGATTTCCGTAGGGGCCTGTAGGGTTGTGTAAGTGCCCGCAGGGGTTGGTAGGAGCTTGTAGGGTGCCATAAGTTTCCAGAGGGTTGTGTAGGGTTCCGTAGGGGCCTGTGGTGTTCCCTAGGGGCCTGTAGAGTCTCGTACCGTTCCGTAGGGGCCTGTAGTGTTCCCTAGGGGCCTGTAGACTCTCGTACGGTTCCGTAGGGGCCTGTAGTGTTCCCTAGGGGCCTGTAGAGTCTCGTACAGTTCCGTATGGTCCTGTAGGTTTCCATAAGCGCCCGCAGAGGTCTGAATGGGCCCGTACTGTTCCGTAAGGATCCATAGGGTTCCGTAGAGCTTCGTAGGTTCCCTAGAGGCCTGTAGAGTACCGCAGGAGCCAGTAGTGTTCTGTAGGGGCCCGTAGGGTTCCTTCCGTAGGGGCTGGCAGTGTTCCGTAGGGGCCTCTAGGATTGTGTAAGTGCCCGCAGGAGTCTGTAGGAGTCTGTGGGATTCTGTAAGGTTCCGGAGGGTTCTGCAGGGTTCCGTAGGGGCCCGTAGAGTTCCCTAGTGGCTGGTAAAGTTCCCTAGGGCCCTGTGGGGTTCTGTATGGAGCTGTAGGGTTCCGTAGGGGCCTGCAGGGTTCTGTAAGTGCCCGCAGGTGTCTGTAGGGTTCCGTAGGGATCTGTAGGGTTTCGTAGGCACCTGCAGTGTTCTGTAGGAGCCCATAGGGTTTTAGTGAGGTTCCGTTGTGTTGCTAAGGGTCTTGTAGAGTGCTGTCGGGTCCTGGAGTATTCTGTAGGGTTCCAGAGGGGCTCGTAGGGTTCCGTCGAAATCTGTACGCTTCCCTAGGGGCCCATAGAGTCCCGTAGGGAACTGTAGGGTTGTGTAAGTGCCCGCAGGGGTTGGTAGGAGCTTGTAGGGTGCCATAAGTTTCCAGAGGGTTGTGTAGGGTTCCGTAGGGGCCTGTGGTGTTCCCTAGGGGCCTGTAGAGTCTCGTACCGTTCCGTAGGGGCCTGTAGTGTTCCCTAGGGGCCTGTAGAGTCTCGTACAGTTCCGTAGGGTCCTGTAGGTTTCCATAAGCGCCCGCAGAGGTCTGAAGGGGCCCGTACTGTTCCGTAAGGATCCATAGGGTTCCGTAGAGCTTCGTAGGTTCCCTAGAGGCCTGTAGAGTACCGCAGGAGCCAGTAGTGTTCTGTAGGGGCCCGTAGGGTTCCTTCCGTAGGGGCTGGTAGTGTTCCGTAGGGGCCTGTAGGGTTGTGTAAGTGCCCGCAGCAGTCTGTAGGAGTCTGTGGGATTCTGTAAGGTTCTGGAGGGTTCTGCAGGGTTCTGTAGGGGCCCGTAGAGTTCCGTAGTGGCTGGTAAAGTTCCGTAGGGCCCTGTGGGGTTCTGTATGGACCTGTAGGGTTCCTTAGGGGCCTGCAGGGTTCTGTAAGTGCCCGCAGGTGTCTGTAGGGTTCCGTACGGGTCTGTAGGGTTCCGTAGGCGCCTGCAGTGTTCTGTAGGAGCCCATAGGGTTTTAGTGAGGTTCCGTTGTGTTGCTAAGGGTCTTGTAGAGTGCTGTCGGGTCCTGGAGTATTCTGTAGGGTTCCAGAGGGGCTCGTAGGGTTCTGTCGAAATCTGTAGGCTTCCCTAGGAGCCCGTGGAGTCCCATAGATTTCCGTAGGGACCTGTAGGGTTGTGTAAGTGCCCGCAGGGGTTGGTAGGAGCTTGTAGGGTGCCATAAGTTTCCAGAGGGTTGTGTAGGGTTCCGTAGGGGCCTGTGGTGTTCCCTAGGGGCCTCTAGAGTCTCGTACCGTTCCGTAGGGGCCTGTGGTGTTCCCTAGGGGCCTCTAGAGTCTCGTACCGTTCCGTAGGGGCCTGTAGTGTTCTCTAGGGTTCTGTAGAGTCTCGTACAGTTCCGTAGGGTCCTGTAGGTTTCCATAAGCGCCCGCAGAGGTCTGAAGGGGCCCGTCCTGTTTTGTAAGGATCCACAGGGCTCCATAGAGCTTCGTAGGTTTCCTAGAGGCCTGTAGAGTACCGCAGGAGCCAGTAGTGTTCTGTAGGGGCCCGTAGGGTTCCTTCCGTAGGGGCTGGTAGTGTTCCGTAGGGGCCTGTAGGGTTGTGTAAGTGCCCGCAGCAGTCTGTAGGAGTCTGTGGGATTCTGTAAGGTTCCGGAGGGTTCTGCAGGGTTCCGTAGGGGCCCGTAGAGTTCCGTAGTGGCTGGTAAAGTTCCGTAGGGCCCTGTGGGGTTCTGTATGGACCTGTAGGGTTCTGTAGGGGCCTGCAGGGTTCTGTAAGTGCCCACAGGTGTCTGTAGGGTTTCGTACGGGTCTGTAGGGTTCCGTAGGCACCTGCAGTGTTCTGTAGGAGCCCATAGGGTTTTAGTGATATTCCGTTGTGTTGCTAAGGGTCTTGTAGAGTGCTGTCGGGTCCTGGAGTATTCTGTAGGGTTCCAGAGGGGCTCGTAGGGTTCCGTCAAAATCTGTAGGCTTCCCTAGGGGCCCGTGGAGTCCCGTAGATTTCCGTAGGGGCCTGTAGGGTTGTGTAAGTGCCCGCAGGGGTTGGTAGGAGCTTGTAGGGTGCCATAAGTTTCCAGAGGGTTGTGTAGGGTTCCGTAGGGGCCTGTGGTGTTCCCTAGGGGCCTGTAGAGTCTCGTACCGTTCCGTAGGGGCCTGTAGTGTTCCCTAGGGGCCTGTAGACTCTCGTACGGTTCCGTAGGGGCCTGTAGTGTTCCCTAGGGGCCTGTAGAGTCTCGTACAGTTCCGTAGGGTCCTGTAGGTTTCCATAAGCGCCCGCAGAGGTCTGAAGGGGCCCGTACTGTTCCGTAAGGATCCATAGGGTTCCGTAGAGCTTCGTAGGTTCCCTAGAGGCCTGTAGAGTACCGCAGGAGCCAGTAGTGTTCTGTAGGGGCCCGTAGGGTTCCTTCCGTAGGGGCTGGCAGTGTTCCGTAGGGGCCTCTAGGATTGTGTAAGTGCCCGCAGGAGTCTGTAGGAGTCTGTGGGATTCTGTAAGGTTCCGGAGGGTTCTGCAGGGTTCTGTAGGGGCCCGTAGAGTTCCGTAGTGGCTGGTAAAGTTCCGTAGGGCCCTGTGGGGTTCTGTATGGACCTGTAGGGTTCTGTAGGGGCCTGCAGGGTTCTGTAAGTGCCCACAGGTGTCTGTAGGGTTTCGTACGGGTCTGTAGGGTTCCGTAGGCACCTGCAGTGTTCTGTAGGAGCCCATAGGGTTTTAGTGATATTCCGTTGTGTTGCTAAGGGTCTTGTAGAGTGCTGTCGGGTCCTGGAGTATTCTGTAGGGTTCCAGAGGGGCTCGTAGGGTTCCGTCAAAATCTGTAGGCTTCCCTAGGGGCCCGTGGAGTCCCGTAGATTTCCGTAGGGACCTGTAGGGTTGTGTAAGTGCCCGCAGGGGTTGGTAGGAGCTTGTAGGGTGCCATAAGTTTCCAGAGGGTTGTGTAGGGTTCCGTAGGGGCCTGTGGTGTTCCCTAGGGGCCTGTAGAGTCTCGTACGGTTCCGTAGGGGCCTGTGGTGTTCCCTAGGGGCCTGTAGAGTCTCGTACAGTTCCGTAGGGTCCTGTAGGTTTCCATAAGCGCCCGCAGAGGTCTGAAGGGGCCCGTCCTGTTCCGTAAGGATCCACAGGGCTCTGTAGAGAGTCATAGGTTCCCTAGAAGCCTGTAGAGTACCGCAGGAGCCAGTAGTGTTCTGTAGGGGCCCGTAGGGTTCCTTCCATAGGGGCTGGCAGTGTTCCCTAGGGTCCTCTAGGGTTGAGTAAGTGCCCACAGCAGTCTGTAGGAATCCGTGGGATTCTGTAAGGTTCTGGAGGGTTCTGCAGGGTTCCGTAGGGGCCCGTAGATTTCCGTAGTGGCTGGTAACGTTCCCTAGGGCCCTGTACCGTTCCGTAACTGCCTGCAAGGGTCTTTAGGCTTCCGTAGGGGCTGGTAGGGTTCCATAAAGTTCCGTGGGTTCCTGCAGAGTTCTGCAAGTGCCCGCAAGGGCCTGTAGGGGCCCACAGTGTTTCTGTCAGGTTCCGTAGAGTTCCGTAGGGGCCATAGGTTTCCGTAGCGGCTGGTAGTATTCCGTAGGGGTCTGTAGGGTTCCGTAGGCACCTGCAGTGTTCTGTAAGAGCCCATAGGGTTTTAGTGAGGTTCTGTTGTGTTGCTAGGGGTCTTGTAGAGTGCTGTCGGGTCCTGGAGTATTCTGTAGGGTTCCAGAGGGGCTCGTAGGGTTCCGTCAAAATCTGTAGGCTTCCCTAGGGGCCCGTGGAGTCCCGTAGATTTCCGTAGGGGCCTGTAGGGTTGTGTAAGTGCCCGCAGGGGTTGGTAGGAGCTTGTAGGGTGCCATAAGTTTCCAGAGGGTTGTGTAGGGTTCCATAGGGGCCTGTGGTGTTCCCTAGGGGCCTGTAGAGTCTCGTACCGTTCCGTAGGGGCCTGTAGTGTTCCCTAGGGGCCTGTAGACTCTCGTACGGTTCCGTAGGGGCCTGTAGTGTTCCCTAGGGGCCTGTAGAGTCTCGTACAGTTCCGTAGGGTCCTGTAGGTTTCCATAAGCGCCCGCAGAGGTCTGAAGGGGCCCGTACTGTTCCGTAAGGATCCATAGGGTTCCGTAGAGCTTTGTAGGTTCCCTAGAGGCCTGTAGAGTACCGCAGGAGCCAGTAGTGTTCTGTAGGGGCCCGTAGGGTTCCTTCCGTAGGGGCTGGCAGTGTTCCGTAGGGGCCTCTAGGATTGTGTAAGTGCCCGCAGGAGTCTGTAGGAGTCTGTGGGATTCTGTAAGGTTCCGGAGGGTTCTGCAGGGTTCCGTAGGGGCCCGTAGAGTTCCGTAGTGGCTGGTAAAGTTCCGTAGGGCCCTGTGGGGTTCTGTATGGAGCTGTAGGGTTCCGTAGGGGCCTGCAGGGTTCTGTAAGTGCCCGCAGGTGTCTGTAGGGTTCCGTAGGGGCCTGCAGGGTTTCGTAGGCACCTGCAGTGTTCTGTAGGAGCCCATAGGGTTTTAGTGAGGTTCCGTTGTGTTGCTAAGGGTCTTGTAGAGTGCTGTCGGGTCCTGGAGTATTCTGTAGGGTTCCAGAGGGGCTCGTAGGGTTCCGTCAAAATCTGTAGGCTTCCCTAGGGGCCCATAGAGTCCCGTAGATTTCCGTAGGGGCCTGTAGGGTTGTGTAAGTGCCCGCAGGGGTTGGTAGGAGCTTCTAGGGTGCCATAAGTTTCCAGAGGGTTGTGTAGGGTTCCGTAGGGGCCTGTGGTGTTCCCTAGGGGCCTGTAGAGTCTCGTACCGTTCCGTAGGGGCCTGTAGTGTTCCCTAGGGGCCTGTAGAGTCTCGTACCGTTCCGTAGGGGCCTGTAGTGTTCCCTAGGGGCCTGTAGAGTCTTGTACAGTTCCGTAGGGTCCTGTAGGTTTCCATAAGCGCCCGCAGAGGTCTGAAGGGGCCCGTACTGTTCCGTAAGGATCCATAGGGTTCCGTAGAGCTTCGTAGGTTCCCTAGAGGCCTGTAGAGTACCACAGGAGCCAGTAGTGTTCTGTAGGGGCCCGTAGGGTTCCTTCCGTAGGGGCTGGTAGTGTTCCGTAGGGGCCTGTAGGGTTGTGTAAGTGCCCACAGCAGTCTGTAGGAGTCTGTGGGATTCTGTAAGGTTCTGGAGGGTTCTGCAGGGTTCTGTAGGGGCCCGTAGAGTTCCGTAGTGGCTGGTAAAGTTCCGTAGGGCCCTGTGGGGTTCTGTATGGACCTGTAGGGTTCCTTAGGGGCCTGCAGGGTTCTGTAAGTGCCCGCAGGTGTCTGTAGGGTTCCGTACGGGTCTGTAGGGTTCCGTAGGCGCCTGCAGTGTTCTGTAGGAGCCCATAGGGTTTTAGTGAGGTTCCGTTGTGTTGCTAAGGGTCTTGTAGAGTGCTGTCGGGTCCTGGAGTATTCTGTAGGGTTCCAGAGGGGCTCGTAGGGTTCTGTCGAAATCTGTAGGCTTCCCTAGGGGCCCGTGGAGTCCCGTAGATTGCCGTAGGGACCTGTAGGGTTGTGTAAGTGCCCGCAGGGGTTGGTAGGAGCTTGTAGGGTGCCATAAGTTTCCAGAGGGTTGTGTAGGGTTCCGTAGGGGCCTGTGGTGTTCCCTAGGGGCCTGTAGAGTCTCGTACATTTCCGTAGGGTCCTGTAGGTTTCCATAAGCGCCCGCAGAGGTCTGAAGGGGCCCGTCCTGTTCCGTAAGGATCCACAGGGCTCTGTAGAGAGTCATAGGTTCCCTAGAAGCCTGTAGAGTACCGCAGGAGCCAGTAGTGTTCTGTAGGGGCCCGTAGGGTTCCTTCCATAGGGGCTGGCAGTGTTCCCTAGGGTCCTCTAGGGTTGAGTAAGTGCCCGCAGCAGTCTGTAGGAATCCGTGGGATTCTGTAAGGTTCTGGAGGGTTCTGCAGGGTTCCGTAGGGGCCCGTAGAGTTCCGTAGTGGCTGGTAACGTTCCCTAGGGCCCTGTACCGTTCCGTAACTGCCTGCAAGGGTCTTTAGGCTTCCGTAGGGGCTGGTAGGGTTCCATAAAGTTCCGTGGGTTCCTGCAGAGTTCTGCAAGTGCCCGCAAGGGCCTGTAGGGGCCCACAGTGTTTCTGTCAGGTTCCGTAGAGTTCCGTAGGGGCCATAGGTTTCCGTAGCGGCTGGTAGTATTCCGTAGGGGTCTGTAGGGTTCCGTAGGCGCCTGCAGTGTTCTGTAAGAGCCCATAGGGTTTTAGTGAGGTTCTGTTGTGTTGCTAGGGGTCTTGTAGAGTGCTGTCGGGTCCTGGAGTATTCTGTAGGGTTCCAGAGGGGCTCGTAGGGTTCCGTTGAAATCTGTAGGCTTCCCTAGGGGCCCGTGGAGTCCCGTAGATTTCCGTAGGGACCTGTAGGGTTGTGTAAGTGCCCGCAGGGGTTGGTAGGAGCTTGTAGGGTGCCATAAGTTTCCAGAGGGTTGTGTAGGGTTCCGTAGGGGCCTGTGGTGTTCCCTAGGGGCCTGTAGAGTCTCATACGGTTCCGTAGGGGCCTGTGGTGTTCCCTAGGGTCCTGTAGAGTCTCGTACGGTTTTGTAGGGGCCTGTAAGTGTTCCCTAGGGGCCTCTAGAGTCTCGTACAGTTCCTTAGGGTCCTGTAGGTTTCCATAAGCGCCCGCAGAGGTCTGAAGGGGCCCGTCCTGTTCCGTAAGGATCCACAGGGCTCCATAGAGCTTCGTAGGTTTCCTAGAGGCCTGTAGAGTACCGCAGGAGCCAGTAGTGTTCTGTAGGGGCCCGTAGGGTTCCTTCCATAGGGGCTGGCAGTGTTCCGTAGGGGCCTCTAGGGTTGTGTAAGTGCCCGCAGGAGTCTGTAGGAGTCTGTGGGATTCTGTAAGGTTCCGGAGGGTTCTGCAGGGTTCCATAGGGGCCCGTAGAGTTCCGTAGTGGCTGGTAAAGTTCCGTAGGGCCCTGTGGGGTTCTGTATGGACCTGTAGGGTTCCGTAGGGGCCTGCAGGGTTCTGTAAGTGCCCGCAGGTGTCTGTAGGGTTTCGTAGGGGCCTGCAGGGTTTCGTAGGCACCTGCAGTGTTCTGTAGGAGCCCATAGGGTTTTAGTGAGGTTCCGTTGTGTTGCTAAGGGTCTTGTAGAGTGCTGTCGGGTCCTGGAGTATTCTGTAGGGTTCCAGAGGGGCTCGTAGGGTTCCGTCGAAATCTGTACGCTTCCCTAGAGGCCCATAGAGTCCCGTAGATTTCCGTAGGGGCCTGTAGGGTTGTGTAAGTGCCCGCAGGGGTTGGTAGGAGCTTGTAGGGTGCCATAAGTTTCCAGAGGGTTGTGTAGGGTTCCGTAGGGGCCTGTGGTGTTCCCTAGGGGCCTGTAGAGTCTCGTACGGTTCCGTAGGGTCCTGTAGTGTTCCCTAGGGGCCTGTAGACTCTCGTACGGTTCCGTAGGGGCCTGTGGTGTTCCCTAGGGGCCTGTAGAGTCTCGTACCGTTCCGTAGGGTCCTGTGGTGTTCCCTAGGGGCCTGTAGAGTCTCGTACAGTTCCGTAGGGTCCTGTAAGTTTCCATAAGCGCCCGCAGAGGTCTGAAGGGGCCCGTACTGTTCCGTAAGGATCCATAGGGTTCCGTAGAGCTTCGTAGGTTCCCTAGAGGCCTGTAGAGTACCGCAGGAGCCAGTAGTGTTCTGTAGGGGCCCGTAGGGTTCCTTCCATAGGGGCTGGTAGTGTTCCGTAGAGGCCTGTAGGGTTGTTTAAGTGCCCGCAGCAGTCTGTAGGAGTCTGTGGGATTCTGTAAGGTTCCGGAGGGTTCTGCAGGGTTCTGTAGGGGCCCGTAGAGTTCCGTAGTGGCTGGTAAAGTTCCGTAGGGCCCTGTGGGGTTCTGTATGGACCTGTAGGGTTCTGTAGGGGCCTGCAGGGTTCTGTAAGTGCCCGCAGGTGTCTGTAGGGTTCCGTAGGGATCTGTAGGGTTCCGTAGGCGCCTGCAGAGTTCTGTAGGAGCCCATAGGGTTTTAGTGAGGTTCCGTTGTGTTGCTAAGGGTCTTGTAGAGTGCTGTCGGGTCCTGGAGTATTCTGTAGGGTTCCAGAGGGGCTCGTAGGGTTCCGTCGAAATCTGTACGCTTCCCTAGGGGCCCATAGAGTCCCGTAGGGACCTGTAGGGTTGTGTAAGTGCCCGCAGGGGTTGGTAGGAGCTTGTAGGGTGCCATAAGTTTCCAGAGGGTTGTGTAGGGTTCCGTAGGGGCCTGTGGTGTTCCCTAGGGGCCTCTAGAGTCTCGTACCGTTCCGTAGGGGCCTGTAGTGTTCCCTAGGGGCCTGTAGAGTCTCGTACAGTTCCGTAGGGTCCTGTAGGTTTCCATAAGCGCCCGCAGAGGTCTGAAGGGGCCCGTACTGTTCCGTAAGGATCCATAGGGTTCCGTAGAGCTTCGTAGGTTCCCTAGAGGCCTGTAGAGTACCGCAGGAGCCAGTAGTGTTCTGTAGGGGCCCGTAGGGTTCCTTCCGTAGGGGCCCGTAGAGTTCCGTAGTGGCTGGTAAAGTTCCGTAGGGCCCTGTGGGGTTCTGTATGGACCTGTAGGGTTCCTTAGGGGCCTGCAGGGTTCTGTAAGTGCCCGCAGGTGTCTGTAGGGTTCCGTACGGGTCTGTAGGGTTCCGTAGGGGCCTGCAGTGTTCTGTAGGAGCCCATAGGGTTTTAGTGAGGTTCCGTTGTGTTGCTAAGGGTCTTGTAGAGTGCTGTCGGGTCCTGGAGTATTCTGTAGGGTTCCAGAGGGGCTCGTAGGGTTCTGTCGAAATCTGTAGGCTTCCCTAGGGGCCCGTGGAGTCCCGTAGATTTCCGTAGGGACCTGTAGGGTTGTGTAAGTGCCCGCAGGGGTTGGTAGGAGCTTGTAGGGTGCCATAAGTTTCCAGAGGGTTGTGTAGGGTTCCGTAGGGGCCTGTGGTGTTCCCTAGGGGCCTCTAGAGTCTCGTACGGTTCCGTAGGGGCCTGTAGTGTTCTCTAGGGTTCTGTAGAGTCTCGTACAGTTCCGTAGGGTCCTGTAGGTTTCCATAAGCGCCCGCAGAGGTCTGAAGGGGCCCGTCCTGTTTTGTAAGGATCCACAGGGCTCCATAGAGCTTCGTAGGTTTCCTAGAGGCCTGTAGAGTACCGCAGGAGCCAGTAGTGTTCTGTAGGGGCCCGTAGGGTTCCTTCCATAGGGGCTGGCAGTGTTCCGTAGGGGCCTCTAGGATTGTGTAAGTGCCCGCAGGAGTCTGTAGGAGTCTGTGGGATTCTGTAAGGTTCCGGAGGGTTCTGCAGGGTTCCGTAGGGGCCCGTAGAGTTCCGTAGTGGCTGGTAAAGTTCCGTAGGGCCCTGTGGGGTTCTGTATGGACCTGTAGGGTTCTGTAGGGGCCTGCAGGGTTCTGTAAGTGCCCACAGGTGTCTGTAGGGTTTCGTACGGGTCTGTAGGGTTCCGTAGGCACCTGCAGTGTTCTGTAGGAGCCCATAGGGTTTTAGTGATATTCCGTTGTGTTACTAAGGGTCTTGTAGAGTGCTGTCAGGTCCTGGAGTATTCTGTAGGGTTCCAGAGGGGCTCGTAGGGTTCCGTCAAAATCTGTAGGCTTCCCTAGGGGCCCGTGGAGTCCCGTAGATTTCCGTAGGGACCTGTAGGGTTGTGTAAGTGCCCGCAGGGGTTGGTAGGAGCTTGTAGGGTGCCATAAGTTTCCAGAGGGTTGTGTAGGGTTCCGTAGGGGCCTGTGGTGTTCCCTAGGGGCCTCTAGAGTCTCGTACCGTTCCGTAGGGGCCTGTAGTGTTCCCTAGGGGCCTGTAGACTCTCGTACGGTTCCGTAGGGGCCTGTAGTGTTCCCTAGGGGCCTGTAGAGTCTCGTACAGTTCCGTAGGGTCCTGTAGGTTTCCATAAGCGCCCGCAGAGGTCTGAAGGGGCCCGTACTGTTCCGTAAGGATCCATAGGGTTCCGTAGAGCTTCGTAGGTTCCCTAGAGGCCTGTAGAGTACCGCAGGAGCCAGTAGTGTTCTGTAGGGGCCCGTAGGGTTCCTTCCATAGGGGCTGGCAGTGTTCCGTAGGGGCCTCTAGGATTGTGTAAGTGCCCGCAGGAGTCTGTAGGAGTCTGTGGGATTCTGTAAGGTTCCGGAGGGTTCTGCAGGGTTCCGTAGGGGCCCGTAGAGTTCCGTAGTGGCTGGTAAAGTTCCGTAGGGCCCTGTGGGGTTCTGTATGGAGCTGTAGGGTTCCGTAGGGGCCTGCAGGGTTCTGTAAGTGCCCGCAGGTGTCTGTAGGGTTCCGTAGGGGCCTGCAGGGTTTCGTAGGCACCTGCAGTGTTCTGTAGGAGCCCATAGGGTTTTAGTGAGGTTCCGTTGTGTTGCTAAGGGTCTTGTAGAGTGCTGTCGGGTCCTGGAGTATTCTGTAGGGTTCCAGAGGGGCTCGTAGGGTTCCGTCGAAATCTGTACGCTTCCCTAGGGGCCCATAGAGTCCCGTAGGGACCTGTAGGGTTGTGTAAGTGCCCGCAGGGGTTGGTAGGAGCTTGTAGGGTGCCATAAGTTTCCAGAGGGTTGTGTAGGGTTCCGTAGGGGCCTGTGGTGTTCCCTAGGGGCCTCTAGAGTCTCGTACCGTTCCGTAGGGGCCTGTAGTGTTCCCTAGGGGCCTGTAGAGTCTCGTACAGTTCCGTAGGGTCCTGTAGGTTTCCATAAGCGCCCGCAGAGGTCTGAAGGGGCCCGTACTGTTCCGTAAGGATCCATAGGGTTCCGTAGAGCTTCGTAGGTTCCCTAGAGGCCTGTAGAGTACCGCAGGAGCCAGTAGTGTTCTGTAGGGGCCCGTAGGGTTCCTTCCGTAGGGGCTGGCAGTGTTCCGTAGGGGCCTCTAGGATTGTGTAAGTGCCCGCAGGAGTCTGTAGGAGTCTGTGGGATTCTGTAAGGTTCCGGAGGGTTCTGCAGGGTTCCGTAGGGGCCCGTAGAGTTTCGTAGTGGCTGGTAAAGTTCCCTAGGGCCCTGTGGGGTTCTGTATGGAGCTGTAGGGTTCCGTAGGGGCCTGCAGGGTTCTGTAAGTGCCCGCAGGTGTCTGTAGGGTTCCGTAGGGGCCTGCAGGGTTTCGTAGGCACCTGCAGTGTTCTGTAGGAGCCCATAGGGTTTTAGTGAGGTTCCGTTGTGTTGCTAAGGGTCTTGTAGAGTGCTGTCGGGTCCTGGAGTATTCTGTAGGGTTCCAGAGGGGCTCGTAGGGTTCCGTCGAAATCTGTAGGCTTCCCTAGGGGCCCATAGAGTCCCGTAGGGACCTGTAGGGTTGTGTAAGTGCCCGCAGGGGTTGGTAGGAGCTTGTAGGGTGCCATAAGTTTCCAGAGGGTTGTGTAGGGTTCCGTAGGGGCCTGTGGTGTTCCCTAGGGGCCTCTAGAGTCTCGTACCGTTCCGTAGGGGCCTGTAGTGTTCCCTAGGGGCCTGTAGAGTCTCGTACAGTTCCGTAGGGTCCTGTAGGTTTCCATAAGCGCCCGCAGAGGTCTGAAGGGGCCCGTACTGTTCCGTAAGGATCCATAGGGTTCCGTAGAGCTTCGTAGGTTCCCTAGAGGCCTGTAGAGTACCGCAGGAGCCAGTAGTGTTCTGTAGGGGCCCGTAGGGTTCCTTCCGTAGGGGCTGGTAGTGTTCCGTAGGGGCCTGTAGGGTTGTGTAAGTGCCCGCAGCAGTCTGTAGGAGTCTGTGGGATTCTGTAAGGTTCCGGAGGGTTCTGCAGGGTTCTGTAGGGGCCCGTAGAGTTCCGTAGTGGCTGGTAAAGTTCCGTAGGGCCCTGTGGGGTTCTGTATGGACCTGTAGGGTTCTGTAGGGGCCTGCAGGGTTCTGTAAGTGCCCACAGGTGTCTGTAGGGTTTCGTACGGGTCTGTAGGGTTCCGTAGGCACCTGCAGTGTTCTGTAGGAGCCCATAGGGTTTTAGTGATATTCCGTTGTGTTGCTAAGGGTCTTGTAGAGTGCTGTCGGGTCCTGGAGTATTCTGTAGGGTTCCAGAGGGGCTCGTAGGGTTCCATCAAAATCTGTAGGCTTCCCTAGAGGCCCATAGAGTCCCGTAGATTTCCGTAGGGGCCTGTAGGGTTGTGTAAGTGCCCGCAGGGGTTGGTAGGAGCTTGTAGGGTGCCATAAGTTTCCAGAGGGTTGTGTAGGGTTCCGTAGGGGCCTGTGGTGTTCCCTAGGGGCCTGTAGAGTCTCGTACGGTTCCGTAGGGGCCTGTAGTGTTCCCTAGGGGCCTGTAGACTCTCGTACCGTTCCGTAGGGGCCTGTAGTGTTCCCTAGGGGCCTGTAGAGTCTTGTACAGTTCCGTAGGGTCCTGTAGGTTTCCATAAGCGCCCGCAGAGGTCTGAAGGGGCCCGTACTGTTCCGTAAGGATCCATAGGGTTCCGTAGAGCTTCGTAGGTTCCCTAGAGGCCTGTAGAGTACCGCAGGAGCCAGTAGTGTTCTGTAGGGGCCCGTAGGGTTCCTTCCGTAGGGGCTGGTAGTGTTCCGTAGGGGCCTGTAGGGTTGTGTAAGTGCCCGCAGCAGTCTGTAGGAGTCTGTGGGATTCTGTAAGGTTCTGGAGGGTTCTGCAGGGTTCTGTAGGGGCCCGTAGAGTTCCGTAGTGGCTGGTAAAGTTCCGTAGGGCCCTGTGGGGTTCTGTATGGACCTGTAGGGTTCCTTAGGGGCCTGCAGGGTTCTGTAAGTGCCCGCAGGTGTCTGTAGGGTTCCGTACGGGTCTGTAGGGTTCCGTAGGGGCCTGCAGTGTTCTGTAGGAGCCCATAGGGTTTTAGTGAGGTTCCGTTGTGTTGCTAAGGGTCTTGTAGAGTGCTGTCGGGTCCTGGAGTATTCTGTAGGGTTCCAGAGGGGCTCGTAGGGTTCTGTCGAAATCTGTAGGCTTCCCTAGGGGCCCGTGGAGTCCCGTAGATTTCCGTAGGGACCTGTAGGGTTGTGTAAGTGCCCGCAGGGGTTGGTAGGAGCTTGTAGGGTGCCATAAGTTTCCAGAGGGTTGTGTAGGGTTCCGTAGGGGCCTGTGGTGTTCCCTAGGGGCCTGTAGAGTCTCGTACCGTTCCGTAGGGGCCTGTAGTGTTCCCTAGGGGCCTGTAGACTCTCGTACGGTTCCGTAGGGGCCTGTAGTGTTCCCTAGGGGCCTGTAGAGTCTCGTACAGTTCCGTAGGGTCCTGTAGGTTTCCATAAGCGCCCGCAGAGGTCTGAAGGGGCCCGTACTGTTCCGTAAGGATCCATAGGGTTCCGTAGAGCTTCGTAGGTTCCCTAGAGGCCTGTAGAGTACCGCAGGAGCCAGTAGTGTTCTGTAGGGGCCCGTAGGGTTCCTTCCGTAGGGGCTGGTAGTGTTCCGTAGGGGCCTGTAGGGTTGTGTAAGTGCCCGCAGCAGTCTGTAGGAGTCTGTGGGATTCTGTAAGGTTCCGGAGGGTTCTGCAGGGTTCTGTAGGGGCCCGTAGAGTTCCGTAGTGGCTGGTAAAGTTCCGTAGGGCCCTGTGGGGTTCTGTATGGACCTGTAGGGTTCTGTAGGGGCCTGCAGGGTTCTGTAAGTGCCCACAGGTGTCTGTAGGGTTTCGTACGGGTCTGTAGGGTTCCGTAGGCACCTGCAGTGTTCTGTAGGAGCCCATAGGGTTTTAGTGATATTCCGTTGTGTTGCTAAGGGTCTTGTAGAGTGCTGTCGGGTCCTGGAGTATTCTGTAGGGTTCCAGAGGGGCTCGTAGGGTTCCGTCAAAATCTGTAGGCTTCCCTAGGGGCCCGTGGAGTCCCGTAGATTTCCGTAGGGGCCTGTAGGGTTGTGTAAGTGCCCGCAGGGGTTGGTAGGAGCTTGTAGGGTGCCATAAGTTTCCAGAGGGTTGTGTAGGGTTCCGTAGGGGCCTGTGGTGTTCCCTAGGGGCCTGTAGAGTCTCGTACCGTTCCGTAGGGGCCTGTAGTGTTCCCTAGGGGCCTGTAGACTCTCGTACGGTTCCGTAGGGGCCTGTAGTGTTCCCTAGGGGCCTGTAGAGTCTCGTACAGTTCCGTAGGGTCCTGTAGGTTTCCATAAGCGCCCGCAGAGGTCTGAAGGGGCCCGTACTGTTCCGTAAGGATCCATAGGGTTCCGTAGAGCTTCGTAGGTTCCCTAGAGGCCTGTAGAGTACCGCAGGAGCCAGTAGTGTTCTGTAGGGGCCCGTAGGGTTCCTTCCATAGGGGCTGGCAGTGTTCCGTAGGGGCCTCTAGGATTGTGTAAGTGCCCGCAGGAGTCTGTAGGAGTCTGTGGGATTCTGTAAGGTTCCGGAGGGTTCTGCAGGGTTCCGTAGGGGCCCGTAGAGTTTCGTAGTGGCTGGTAAAGTTCCCTAGGGCCCTGTGGGGTTCTGTATGGAGCTGTAGGGTTCCGTAGGGGCCTGCAGGGTTCTGTAAGTGCCCGCAGGTGTCTGTAGGGTTCCGTAGGGGCCTGCAGGGTTTCGTAGGCACCTGCAGTGTTCTGTAGGAGCCCATAGGGTTTTAGTGAGGTTCCGTTGTGTTGCTAAGGGTCTTGTAGAGTGCTGTCGGGTCCTGGAGTATTCTGTAGGGTTCCAGAGGGGCTCGTAGGGTTCCGTCAAAATCTGTAGGCTTCCCTAGGGGCCCATAGAGTCCCGTAGATTTCCGTAGGGGCCTGTAGGGTTGTGTAAGTGCCCGCAGGGGTTGGTAGGAGCTTGTAGGGTGCCATAAGTTTCCAGAGGGTTGTGTAGGGTTCCGTAGGGGCCTGTGGTGTTCCCTAGGGGCCTGTAGAGTCTCGTACCGTTCCGTAGGGGCCTGTAGTGTTCCCTAGGGGCCTGTAGAGTCTCGTACAGTTCCGTAGGGTCCTGTAGGTTTCCATAAGCGCCCGCAGAGGTCTGAAGGGGCCCGTACTGTTCCGTAAGGATCCATAGGGTTCCGTAGAGCTTCGTAGGTTCCCTAGAGGCCTGTAGAGTACCGCAGGAGCCAGTAGTGTTCTGTAGGGGCCCGTAGGGTTCCTTCCGTAGGGGCTGGTAGTGTTCCATAGGGGCCTGTAGGGTTGTGTAAGTGCCCGCAGCAGTCTGTAGGAGTCTGTGGGATTCTGTAAGGTTCCGGAGGGTTCTGCAGGGTTCTGTAGGGGCCCGTAGAGTTCCGTAGTGGCTGGTAAAGTTCCGTAGGGCCCTGTGGGGTTCTGTATGGACCTGTAGGGTTCTGTAGGGGCCTGCAGGGTTCTGTAAGTGCCCACAGGTGTCTGTAGGGTTTCGTACGGGTCTGTAGGGTTCCGTAGGCACCTGCAGTGTTCTGTAGGAGCCCATAGGGTTTTAGTGATATTCCGTTGTGTTGCTAAGGGTCTTGTAGAGTGCTGTCGGGTCCTGGAGTATTCTGTAGGGTTCCAGAGGGGCTCGTAGGGTTCCGTCAAAATCTGTAGGCTTCCCTAGGGGCCCGTGGAGTCCCGTAGATTTCCGTAGGGACCTGTAGGGTTGTGTAAGTGCCCGCAGGGGTTGGTAGGAGCTTGTAGGGTGCCATAAGTTTCCAGAGGGTTGTGTAGGGTTCCGTAGGGGCCTGTGGTGTTCCCTAGGGGCCTGTAGAGTCTCGTACGGTTCCGTAGGGGCCTGTAGTGTTCCCTAGGGGCCTGTAGAGTCTCGTACCGTTCCGTAGGGGCTTGTAGTGTTCCCTAGGGGCCTGTAGAGTCTTGTACAGTTCCGTAGGGTCCTGTAGGTTTCCATAAGCGCCCGCAGAGGTCTGAAGGGGCCCGTACTGTTCCGTAAGGATCCATAGGGTTCCGTAGAGCTTCGTAGGTTCCCTAGAGGCCTGTAGAGTACCACAGGAGCCAGTAGTGTTCTGTAGGGGCCCGTAGGGTTCCTTCCGTAGGGGCTGGTAGTGTTCCGTAGGGGCCTGTAGGGTTGTGTAAGTGCCCGCAGGAGTCTGTAGGAGTCTGTGGGATTCTGTAAGGTTCTGGAGGGTTCTGCAGGGTTCTGTAGGGGCCCGTAGAGTTCCGTAGTGGCTGGTAAAGTTCCGTAGGGCCCTGTGGGGTTCTGTATGGACCTGTAGGGTTCCTTAGGGGCCTGCAGGGTTCTGTAAGTGCCCGCAGGTGTCTGTAGGGTTCCGTACGGGTCTGTAGGGTTCCGTAGGCGCCTGCAGTGTTCTGTAGGAGCCCATAGGGTTTTAGTGAGGTTCCGTTGTGTTGCTAAGGGTCTTGTAGAGTGCTGTCGGGTCCTGGAGTATTCTGTAGGGTTCCAGAGGGGCTCGTAGGGTTCTGTCGAAATCTGTAGGCTTCCCTAGGGGCCCGTGGAGTCCCGTAGATTTCCGTAGGGACCTGTAGGGTTGTGTAAGTGCCCGCAGGGGTTGGTAGGAGCTTGTAGGGTGCCATAAGTTTCCAGAGGGTTGTGTAGGGTTCCGTAGGGGCCTGTGGTGTTCCCTAGGGGCCTGTAGAGTCTCGTACAGTTCCGTAGGGTCCTGTAGGTTTCCATAAGCGCCCGCAGAGGTCTGAAGGGGCCCGTCCTGTTCCGTAAGGATCCACAGGGCTCTGTAGAGAGTCATAGGTTCCCTAGAAGCCTGTAGAGTACCGCAGGAGCCAGTAGTGTTCTGTAGGGGCCCGTAGGGTTCCTTCCATAGGGGCTGGCAGTGTTCCCTAGGGTCCTCTAGGGTTGAGTAAGTGCCCGCAGCAGTCTGTAGGAATCCGTGGGATTCTGTAAGGTTCTGGAGGGTTCTGCAGGGTTCCGTAGGGGCCCGTAGAGTTCCGTAGTGGCTGGTAACGTTCCCTAGGGCCCTGTACCGTTCCGTAACTGCCTGCAAGGGTCTTTAGGCTTCCGTAGGGGCTGGTAGGGTTCCATAAAGTTCCGTGGGTTCCTGCAGAGTTCTGCAAGTGCCCGCAAGGGCCTGTAGGGGCGCACAGTGTTTCTGTCAGGTTCCGTAGAGTTCCGTAGGGGCCATAGGTTTCCGTAGCGGCTGGTAGTATTCCGTAGGGGTCTGTAGGGTTCCGTAGGCACCTGCAGTGTTCTGTAAGAGCCCATAGGGTTTTAGTGAGGTTCTGTTGTGTTGCTAGGGGTCTTGTAGAGTGCTGTCGGGTCCTGGAGTATTCTGTAGGGTTCCAGAGGGGCTCGTAGGGTTCCGTCAAAATCTGTAGGCTTCCCTAGGGGCCCATAGAGTCCCGTAGATTTCCGTAGGGGCCTGTAGGGTTGTGTAAGTGCCCGCAGGGGTTGGTAGGAGCTTGTAGGGTGCCATAAGTTTCCAGAGGGTTGTGTAGGGTTCCGTAGGGGCCTGTGGTGTTCCCTAGGGGCCTGTAGAGTCTCGTACGGTTCTGTAGGGGCCTGTAGTGTTCCCTAGGGGCCTGTAGAGTCTCGTACCGTTCCGTAGGGGCTTGTAGTGTTCCCTAGGGGCCTGTAGAGTCTTGTACAGTTCCGTAGGGTCCTGTAGGTTTCCATAAGCGCCCGCAGAGGTCTGAAGGGGCCCGTACTGTTCCGTAAGGATCCATAGGGTTCCGTAGAGCTTCGTAGGTTCCCTAGAGGCCTGTAGAGTACCACAGGAGCTAGTAGTGTTCTGTAGGGGCCCGTAGGGTTCCTTCCGTAGGGGCTGGTAGTGTTCCGTAGGGGCCTGTAGGGTTGTGTAAGTGCCCGCAGCAGTCTGTAGGAGTCTGTGGGATTCTGTAAGGTTCTGGAGGGTTCTGCAGGGTTCTGTAGGGGCCCGTAGAGTTCCGTAGTGGCTGGTAAAGTTCCGTAGGGCCCTGTGGGGTTCTGTATGGACCTGTAGGGTTCCTTAGGGGCCTGCAGGGTTCTGTAAGTGCCCGCAGGTGTCTGTAGGGTTCCGTACGGGTCTGTAGGGTTCCGTAGGCGCCTGCAGTGTTCTGTAGGAGCCCATAGGGTTTTAGTGAGGTTCCGTTGTGTTGCTAAGGGTCTTGTAGAGTGCTGTCGGGTCCTGGAGTATTCTGTAGGGTTCCAGAGGGGCTCGTAGGGTTCTGTCGAAATCTGTAGGCTTCCCTAGGGGCCCGTGGAGTCCCGTAGATTTCCGTAGGGACCTGTAGGGTTGTGTAAGTGCCCGCAGGGGTTGGTAGGAGCTTGTAGGGTGCCATAAGTTTCCAGAGGGTTGTGTAGGGTTCCGTAGGGGCCTGTGGTGTTCCCTAGGGGCCTGTAGAGTCTCGTACAGTTCCGTAGGGTCCTGTAGGTTTCCATAAGCGCCCGCAGAGGTCTGAAGGGGCCCGTCCTGTTCCGTAAGGATCCACAGGGCTCTGTAGAGAGTCATAGGTTCCCTAGAAGCCTGTAGAGTACCGCAGGAGCCAGTAGTGTTCTGTAGGGGCCCGTAGGGTTCCTTCCATAGGGGCTGGCAGTGTTCCCTAGGGTCCTCTAGGGTTGAGTAAGTGCCCGCAGCAGTCTGTAGGAATCCGTGGGATTCTGTAAGGTTCTGGAGGGTTCTGCAGGGTTCCGTAGGGGCCCGTAGAGTTCCGTAGTGGCTGGTAACGTTCCCTAGGGCCCTGTACCGTTCCGTAACTGCCTGCAAGGGTCTTTAGGCTTCCGTAGGGGCTGGTAGGGTTCCATAAAGTTCCGTGGGTTCCTGCAGAGTTGTGCAAGTGCCCGCAAGGGCCTGTAGGGGCGCACAGTGTTTCTGTCAGGTTCCGTAGAGTTCCGTAGGGGCCATAGGTTTCCGTAGCGGCTGGTAGTATTCCGTAGGGGTCTGTAGGGTTCCGTAGGCACCTGCAGTGTTCTGTAAGAGCCCATAGGGTTTTAGTGAGGTTCTGTTGTGTTGCTAGGGGTCTTGTAGAGTGCTGTCGGGTCCTGGAGTATTCTGTAGGGTTCCAGAGGGGCTCGTAGGGTTCCGTCAAAATCTGTAGGCTTCCCTAGGGGCCCATAGAGTCCCGTAGATTTCCGTAGGGGCCTGTAGGGTTGTGTAAGTGCCCGCAGGGGTTGGTAGGAGCTTGTAGGGTGCCATAAGTTTCCAGAGGGTTGTGTAGGGTTCCGTAGGGGCCTGTGGTGTTCCCTAGGGGCCTGTAGAGTCTCGTACGGTTCCGTAGGGGCCTGTAGTGTTCCCTAGGGGCCTGTAGACTCTCGTACGATTCCGTTGGGGCCTGTAGTGTTCCCTAGGGGCCTGTAGACTCTCGTACCGTTCCGTAGGGGCCTGTAGTGCTCCCTAGGGGCCTGTAGAGTCTCGTACAGTTCCGTAGGGTCCTGTAGGTTTCCATAAGCGCCCGCAGAGGTCTGAAGGGGCCCGTACTGTTCCGTAAGGATCCATAGGGTTCCGTAGAGCTTCGTAGGTTCCCTAGAGGCCTGTAGAGTACCGCAGGAGCCAGTAGTGTTCTGTAGGGGCCCGTAGGGTTCCTTCCGTAGGGGCTGGTAGTGTTCCGTAGGGGCCTGTAGGGTTGTGTAAGTGCCCGCAGCAGTCTGTAGGAGTCTGTGGGATTCTGTAAGGTTCTGGAGGGTTCTGCAGGGTTCTGTAGGGGCCCGTAGAGTTCCGTAGTGGCTGGTAAAGTTCCGTAGGGCCCTGTGGGGTTCTGTATGGACCTGTAGGTTTCTGTAGGGGCCTGCAGGGTTCTGTAAGTGCCCGCAGGTGTCTGTAGGGTTCCGTACAGGTCTGTAGGGTTCCGTAGGCACCTGCAGTGTTCTGTAGGAGCCCATAGGGTTTTAGTGAGGTTCCGTTGTGTTGCTAAGGGTCTTGTAGAGTGCTGTCGGGTCCTGGAGTATTCTGTAGGGTTCCAGAGGGGCTCGTAGGGTTCTGTCGAAATCTGTAGGCTTCCCTAGGGGCCCGTGGAGTCCCGTAGATTTCCGTAGGGACCTGTAGGGTTGTGTAAGTGCCCGCAGGGGTTGGTAGGAGCTTGTAGGGTGCCATAAGTTTCCAGAGGGTTGTGTAGGGTTCCGTAGGGGCCTGTGGTGTTCCCTAGGGGCCTGTAGAGTCTCGTACGGTTCCGTAGGGGCCTGTAGTACTCCCTAGGGGCCTGTAGAGTCTCGTATCGTTCCGTAGGGGCCTGTAGTGTTCCCTAGGGGCCTGTAGAGTCTTGTACAGTTCCGTAGGGTCCTGTAGGTTTCCATAAGCGCCCGCAGAGGTCTGAAGGGGCCCGTACTGTTCCATAGGGTTCCGTAGAGCTTCGTAGGTTCCCTAGAGGCCTGTAGAGTACCGCAGGAGCCAGTAGTGTTCTGTAGGGGCCCGTAGGGTTCCTTCCGTAGGGGCTGGTAGTGTTCCGTAGGGGCCTGTAGGGTTGTGTAAGTGCCCGCAGCAGTCTGTAGGAGTCTGTGGGATTCTGTAAGGT
Organism: Numenius arquata; assembly: GCF_964106895.1. Classification (NCBI taxonomy): domain Eukaryota; kingdom Metazoa; phylum Chordata; class Aves; order Charadriiformes; family Scolopacidae; genus Numenius; species Numenius arquata. Next base: position 94,791 of record NW_027415092.1, read on the forward strand.
TCTGGAGGGTTCTGCAGGGTTCTGTAGGGGCCCGTAGAGTTCCGTAGTGGCTGGTAAAGTTCCGTAGGGCCCTGTGGGGTTCTGTATGGACCTGTAGGGTTCTGTAGGGGCCTGCAGGGTTCTTTAAGTGCCCGCAGGTGTCTGTAGGGTTCCGTACGGGTCTGTAGGGTTCCGTATGCGCCTGCAGTGTTCTGTAGGAGCCCATAGGGTTTTAGTGAGGTTCCGTTGTGTTGCTAAGGGTCTTGTAGAGTGCTGTCGGGTCCTGGAGTATTCTGTAGGGTTCCAGAGGGGCTCGTAGGGTTCTGTCGAAATCTGTAGGCTTCCCTAGGGGCCCGTGGAGTCCCGTAGATTTCCGTAGGGACCTGTAGGGTTGTGTAAGTGCCCGCAGGGGTTGGTAGGAGCTTGTAGGGTGCCATAAGTTTCCAGAGGGTTGTGTAGGGTTCCGTAGGGGCCTGTGGTGTTCCCTAGGGGCCTGTAGAGTCTCGTACGGTTCCGTAGGGTCCTGTAGGTTTCCATAAGCGCCCGCAGAGGTCTGAAGGGGCCCGTCCTGTTCCGTAAGGATCCACAGGGCTCTGTAGAGAGTCATAGGTTCCCTAGAAGCCTGTAGAGTACCGCAGGAGCCAGTAGTGTTCTGTAGGGGCCCGTAGGGTTCCTTCCATAGGGGCTGGCAGTGTTCCCTAGGGTCCTCTAGGGTTGAGTAAGTGCCCGCAGCAGTCTGTAGGAATCCGTGGGATTCTGTAAGGTTCTGGAGGGTTCTGCAGGGTTCCGTAGGGGCCCGTAGAGTTCCGTAGTGGCTGGTAACGTTCCCTAGGGCCCTGTACTGTTCCGTAACTGCCTGCAAGGGTCTTTAGGCTTCCGTAGGGGCTGGTAGGGTTCCATAAAGTTCCGTGGGTTCCTGCAGAGTTGTGCAAGTGCCCGCAAGGGCCTGTAGGGGCCCACAGTGTTTCTGTCAGGTTCCGTAGAGTTCCGTAGGGGCCATAGGTTTCCGTAGCGGCTGGTAGTATTCCGTAGGGGTCTGTAGGGTTCCGTAGGCACCTGCAGTGTTCTGTAAGAGCCCATAGGGTTTTAGTGAGGTTCTGTTGTGTTGCTAAGGGTCTTGTAGAGTGCTGTCGGGTCCTGGAGTATTCTGTAGGGTTCCAGAGGGGCTCGTAGGGTTCCGTTGAAATCTGTACGCTTCCCTAGGGGCCCGTGGAGTCCCGTAGATTTCCGTAGGGACCTGTAGGGTTGTGTAAGTGCCCGCAGGGGTTGGTAGGAGCTTGTAGGGTGCCATAAGTTTCCAGAGGGTTGTGTAGGGTTCCGTAGGGGCCTGTGGTGTTCCCTAGGGGCCTCTAGAGTCTCGTACAGTTCCATAGGGTCCTGTAGGTTTCCATAAGCGCCCGCAGAGGTCTGAAGGGGCCCGTACTGTTCCATAGGGTTCCGTAGAGCTTCGTAGGTTCCCTAGAGGCCTGTAGAGTACCGCAGGAGCCAGTAGTGTTCTGTAGGGGCCCGTAGGGTTCCTTCCATAGGGGCTGACAGTGTTCCATAGGGGCCTGTAGGGTTGTGTAAGTGCCCGCAGCAGTCTGTAGGAGTCTGTGGGATTCTGTAAGGTTCTGGAGGGTTCTGCAGGGTTCTGTAGGGGCCCGTAGAGTTCCGTAGTGGCTGGTAAAGTTCCGTAGGGCCCTGTGGGGTTCTGTATGGACCTGTAGGGTTCTGTAGGGGCCTGCAGGGTTCTGTAAGTGCCCGCAGGTGTCTGTAGGGTTCCGTACGGGTCTGTAGGGTTCCGTAGGCGCCTGCAGTGTTCTGTAAGAGCCCATAGGGTTTTAGTGAGGTTCCGTTGTGTTGCTAAGGGTCTTGTAGAGTGCTGTCGGGTCCTGGAGTATTCTGTAGGGTTCCAGAGGGGCTCGTAGGGTTCTGTCGAAATCTGTAGGCTTCCCTAGGGGCCCGTGGAGTCCCGTAGATTTCTGTAGGGATCTGTAGGGTTGTGTAAGTGCCCGCAGGGGTTGGTAGGAGCTTGTAGGGTGCCATAAGTTTCCAGAGGGTTGTGTAGGGTTCTGTAGGGGCCTGTGGTGTTCCCTAGGGGCCTGTAGAGTCTCGTACATTTCCGTAGGGTCCTGTAGGTTTCCATAAGCGCTCGCAGAGGTCTGAAGGGGCCCGTCCTGTTCCGTAAGGATCCACAGGGCTCTGTAGAGAGTCATAGGTTCCCTAGAAGCCTGTAGAGTACCGCAGGAGCCAGTAGTGTTCTGTAGGGGCCTGTAGGGTTGAGTAAGTGCCCGCAGGAGTCTGTAGGAATCCGTGGGATTCTGTAAGGTTCCGGAGGGTTCTGCAGGGTTCCGTAGGGGCCCGTAGAGTTCCGTAGTGGCTGGTAAAGTTCCCTAGGGCCCTGTACCGTTCCGTAACTGCCTGCAAGGGTCTTTAGGCTTCCGTAGGGGCTGGTAGGGTTCCATAAAGTTCCGTGGGTTCCTGCAGAGTTCTGCAAGTGCCCGCAAGGGCCTGTAGGGGCGCACAGTGTTTCTGTCAGGTTCCGTAGAGTTCCGTAGGGGCCATAGGTTTCCGTAGCGGCTGGTAGTATTCCGTAGGGGTCTGTAGGGTTCCATAGGCACCTGCAGTGTTCTGTAAGAGCCCACAGGGTTTTAGTGAGGTTCTGTTGTGTTGCTAAGGGTCTTGCAGAGTGCTGTCGGGTCCTGGAGTATTCTGTAGGGTTCCAGAGGGGCTCGTAGGGTTCCGTTGAAATCTGTAGGCTTCCCTAGGGGCCCGTGGAGTCCCGTAGATTTCCATAGGGACCTGTAGGGTTGTGTAAGTGCCCGCAGGGGTTGGTAGGAGCTTGTAGGGTGCCATAAGTTTCCAGAGGGTTGTGTAGGGTTCCGTAGGGGCCTGTGGTGTTCCCTAGGGGCCTGTAGAGTCTCGTACGGTTCCGTAGGGGCCTGTGGTGTTCCCTAGGGGCCTGTAGAGTCTCGTACGGTTTTGTAGGGGCCTGTAAGTGTTCCCTAGGGGCCTCTAGAGTCTCGTACAGTTCCGTAGGGTCCTGTAGTTTTCCATAAGCGCCCGCAGAGGTCTGAAGGGGCTTGTACTGTTCCGTAAGGATCCATAGGGTTCCGTAGAGCTTCGTAGGTTCCCTAGAGGCCTGTAGAGTACCGCAGGAGCCAGTAGTGTTCTGTAGGGGCCCGTAGGGTTCCTTCCGTAGGGGCTGGTAGTGTTCCGTAGGGGCCTGTAGGGTTGTGTAAGTGCCCGCAGCAGTCTGTAGGAGTCTGTGGGATTCTGTAAGGTTCTGGAGGGTTCTGCAGGGTTCTGTAGGGGCCCGTAGAGTTCCGTAGTGGCTGGTAAAGTTCCGTAGGGCCCTGTGGGGTTCTGTATGGACCTGTAGGGTTCTGTAGGGGCCTGCAGGCTTCTGTAAGTGCCCGCAAGTGTCTGTAGGGTTCCGTAGGGGTCTGTAGGGTTCCGTAGGCGCCTGCAGTGTTCTGTAGGAGCCCATAGGGTTTTAGTGAGGTTCCGTTGTGTTGCTAAGGGTCTTGTAGAGTGCTGTCGGGTCCTGGAGTATTCTGTAGGGTTCCAGAGGGGCTCGTAGGGTTCTGTCGAAATCTGTAGGCTTCCTAGGGGCCCGTGGAGTCCCGTAGATTTCCGTAGGGACCTGTAGGGTTGTGTAAGTGCCCGCAGGGGTTGGTAGGAGCTTGTAGGGTGCCATAAGTTTCCAGAGGGTTGTGTAGGGTTCCGTAGGGGCCTGTGGTGTTCCCTAGGGGCCTGTAGAGTCTCGTACCGTTCTGTAGGGGCCTGTAAATGTTCCCTAGGGGCCTGTAGAGTCTCGTACAGTTCCGTAGGGTCCTGTAGGTTTCCATAAGCGCCCGCAGAGGTCTGAAGGGGCCCGTCCTGTTCCGTAAGGATCCATAGGGTTCCGTAGAGCTTCGTAGGTTCCCTAGAGGCCTATAGAGTACCGCAGGAGCCAGTAGTGTTCTGTAGGGGCCCGTAGGGTTCCTTCCGTAGGGGCTGACAGTGTTCCGTAGGGGCCTGTAGGGTTGTGTAAGTGCCCGCAGCAGTCTGTAGGAGTCTGTGGGATTCTGTAAGGTTCTGGAGGGTTCTGCAGGGTTCTGTAGGGGCCCGTAGAGTTCCGTAGTGGCTGGTAAAGTTCCGTAGGGCCCTGTGGGGTTCTGTATGGACCTGTAGGGTTCTGTAGGGGCCTGCAGGGTTCTGTAAGTGCCCGCAGGTGTCTGTAGGGTTCCGTACGGGTCTGTAGGGTTCCGTAGGCGCCTGCAGTGTTCTGTAAGAGCCCATAGGGTTTTAGTGAGGTTCCGTTGTGTTGCTAAGGGTCTTGTAGAGTGCTGTCGGGTCCTGGAGTATTCTGTAGGGTTCCAGAGGGGCTCGTAGGGTTCCGTCAAAATCTGTAGGCTTCCCTAGGGGCCCATAGAGTCCCGTAGATTTCCGTAGGGGCCTGTAGGGTTGTGTAAGTGCCCGCAGGGGTTGGTAGGAGCTTGTAGGGTGCCATAAGTTTCCAGAGGGTTGTGTAGGGTTCCGTAGGGGCCTGTGGTGTTCCCTAGGGGCCTGTAGAGTCTCGTACCGTTCCGTAGGGGCCTGTAGTGTTCCCTAGGGGCCTCTAGAGTCTCGTACAGTTCCGTAGGGTCCTGTAGGTTTCCATAAGCGCCCGCAGAGGTCTGAAGGGGCCCGTCCTGTTCCGTAAGGATCCATAGGGTTCCGTAGAGCTTCGTAGGTTCCCTAGAGGCCTGTAGAGTACCGCAGGAGCCAGTAGTGTTCTGTAGGGGCCCGTAGGGTTCCTTCCGTAGGGGCTGACAGTGTTCCGTAGGGGCCTGTAGGGTTGTGTAAGTGCCCGCAGCAGTCTGTAGGAGTCTGTGGGATTCTGTAAGGTTCTGGAGGGTTCTGCAGGGTTCTGTAGGGGCCCGTAAAGTTCCGTAGTGGCTGGTAAAGTTCCGTAGGGCCCTGTGGGGTTCTGTATGGACCTGTAGGGTTCTGTAGGGGCCTGCAGGGTTCTGTAAGTGCCCGCAGGTGTCTGTAGGGTTCCGTACGGGTCTGTAGGGTTCCGTAGGCGCCTGCAGTGTTCTGTAAGAGCCCATAGGGTTTTAGTGAGGTTCCGTTGTGTTGCTAAGGGTCTTGTAGAGTGCTGTCGGGTCCTGGAGTATTCTGTAGGGTTCCAGAGGGGCTCGTAGGGTTCTGTCGAAATCTGTAGGCTTCCCTAGGGGCCCGTGGAGTCCCGTAGATTTCCGTAGGGACCTGTAGGGTTGTGTAAGTGCCCGCAGGGGTTGGTAGGAGCTTGTAGGGTGCCATAAGTTTCCAGAGGGTTGTGTAGGGTTCCGTAGGGGCCTGTGGTGTTCCCTAGGGGCCTCTAGAGTCTCGTACCGTTCCGTAGGGGCCTGTAGTGTTCCCTAGGGGCCTCTAGAGTCTCGTACAGTTCCGTAGGGTCCTGTAGGTTTCCATAAGCGCCCGCAGAGGTCTGAAGGGGCCCGTACTGTTCCGTAAGGATCCATAGGGTTCCGTAGAGCTTCGTAGGTTCCCTAGAGGCCTGTAGAGTACCGCAGGAGCCAGTAGTGTTCTGTAGGGGCCCGTAGGGTTCCTTCCGTAGGGGCTGACAGTGTTCCATAGGGGCCTGTAGGGTTGTGTAAGTGCCCGCAGCAGTCTGTAGGAGTCTGTGGGATTCTGTAAGGTTCTGGAGGGTTCTGCAGGGTTCTGTAGGGGCCCGTAGAGTTCCGTAGTGGCTGGTAAAGTTCCGTAGGGCCCTGTGGGTTTCTGTATGGACCTGTAGGGTTCTGTAGGGGCCTGCAGGGTTCTGTAAGTGCCCGCAGGTGTCTGTAGGGTTCCGTACGGGTCTGTAGGGTTCCGTAGGCGCCTGCAGTGTTCTGTAAGAGCCCATAGGGTTTTAGTGAGGTTCCGTTGTGTTGCTAAGGGTCTTGTAGAGTGCTGTCGGGTCCTGGAGTATTCTGTAGGGTTCCAGAGGGGCTCGTAGGGTTCTGTCGAAATCTGTAGGCTTCCCTAGGGGCCCGTGGAGTCCCGTAGATTTCCGTAGGGACCTGTAGGGTTGTGTAAGTGCCCGCAGGGGTTGGTAGGAGCTTGTAGGGTGCCATAAGTTTCCAGAGGGTTGTGTAGGGTTCCGTAGGGGCCTGTGGTGTTCCCTAGGGGCCTCTAGAGTCTCGTACCGTTCCGTAGGGGCCTGTAGTGTTCCCTAGGGGCCTCTAGAGTCTCGTACAGTTCCGTAGGGTCCTGTAGGTTTCCATAAGCGCCCGCAGAGGTCTGAAGGGGCCCGTACTGTTCCGTAAGGATCCATAGGGTTCCGTAGAGCTTCGTAGGTTCCCTAGAGGCCTGTAGAGTACCGCAGGAGCCAGTAGTGTTCTGTAGGGGCCCGTAGGGTTCCTTCCATAGGGGCTGACAGTGTTCCATAGGGGCCTGTAGGGTTGTGTAAGTGCCCGCAGCAGTCTGTAGGAGTCTGTGGGATTCTGTAAGGTTCTGGAGGGTTCTGCAGGGTTCTGTAGGGGCCCGTAGAGTTCCGTAGTGGCTGGTAAAGTTCCGTAGGGCCCTGTGGGGTTCTGTATGGACCTGTAGGGTTCTGTAGGGGCCTGCAGGGTTCTGTAAGTGCCCGCAGGTGTCTGTAGGGTTCCGTACGGGTCTGTAGGGTTCCGTAGGCGCCTGCAGTGTTCTGTAAGAGCCCATAGGGTTTTAGTGAGGTTCCGTTGTGTTGCTAAGGGTCTTGTAGAGTGCTGTCGGGTCCTGGAGTATTCTGTAGGGTTCCAGAGGGGCTCGTAGGGTTCTGTCGAAATCTGTAGGCTTCCCTAGGGGCCCGTGGAGTCCCGTAGATTTCCGTAGGGACCTGTAGGGTTGTGTAAGTGCCCGCAGGGGTTGGTAGGAGCTTGTAGGGTGCCATAAGTTTCCAGAGGGTTGTGTAGGGTTCCGTAGGGGCCTGTGGTGTTCCCTAGGGGCCTGTAGAGTCTCGTACAGTTCCGTAGGGTCCTGTAGGTTTCCATAAGCGCTCGCAGAGGTCTGAAGGGGCCCGTCCTGTTCCGTAAGAATCCACAGGGCTCTGTAGAGAGTCATAGGTTCCCTAGAAGCCTGTAGAGTACCGCAGGAGCCAGTAGTGTTCTGTAGGGGCCTGTAGGGTTGAGTAAGTGCCCGAAGGAGTCTGTAGGAATCCGTGGGATTCTGTAAGGTTCCGGAGGGTTCTGCAGGGTTCCGTAGGGGCCCGTAGAGTTCCGTAGTGGCTGGTAAAGTTCCCTAGGGCCCTGTACCGTTCCGTAACTGCCTGCAAGGGTCTTTAGGCTTCCGTAGGGGCTGGTAGGGTTCCATAAAGTTCCGTGGGTTCCTGCAGAGTTCTGCAAGTGCCCGCAAGGGCCTGTAGGGGTGCACAGTGTTTCTGTCAGGTTCCGTAGAGTTCCGTAGGGGCCATAGGTTTCCGTAGCGGCTGGTAGTATTCCGTAGGGGTCTGTAGGGTTCCATAGGCACCTGCAGTGTTCTGTAAGAGCCCACAGGGTTTTAGTGAGGTTCTGTTGTGTTGCTAAGGGTCTTGCAGAGTGCTGTCGGGTCCTGGAGTATTCTGTAGGGTTCCAGAGGGGCTCGTAGGGTTCCGTTGAAATCTGTAGGCTTCCCTAGGGGCCCGTGGAGTCCCGTAGATTTCCATAGGGACCTGTAGGGTTGTGCAAGTGCCCGCAGGGGTTGGTAGGAGCTTGTAGGGTTCCATAAGTTTCCAGAGGGTTGTGTAGGTTTCCGTAGGGGTCTGTGGTGGTCCCTAGGGGCCTGTAGAGTCTCGTACGGTTCCGTAGGGGCCTGTGGTGTTCCCTAGGGGCCTGTAGAGTCTCGTACGGTTTTGTAGGGGCCTGTAAGTGTTCCCTAGGGGCCTGTAGAGTCTCGTAGAGTTCCGTAGGGTCCTGTAGTTTTCCATAAGCGCCCGCAGAGGTCTGAAGGGGCCCGTCCTGTTCCGTAAGGATCCATAGGGTTCCGTAGAGCTTCGTAGGTTCCCTAGAGGCCTGTAGAGTACCGCAGGAGCCAGTAGTGTTCTGTAGGGGCCCGTAGGGTTCCTTCCGTAAGGGCTGACAGTGTTCCGTAGGGGCCTGTAGGGTTGTGTAAGTGCCCGCAGCAGTCTGTAGGAGTCTGTGGGATTCTGTAAGGTTCTGGAGGGTTCTGCAGGGTTCTGTAGGGGCCCGTAGAGTTCCGTAGTGGCTGGTAAAGTTCCGTAGGGCCCTGTGGGGTTCTGTATGGACCTGTAGGGTTCTGTAGGGGCCTGCAGGCTTCTGTAAGTGCCCGCAAGTGTCTGTAGGGTTCCGTACGGGTCTGTAGGGTTCCGTAGGCGCCTGCAGTGTTCTGTAGGAGCCCATAGGGTTTTAGTGAGGTTCCGTTGTGTTGCTAAGGGTCTTGTAGAGTGCTGTCGGGTCCTGGAGTATTCTGTAGGGTTCCAGAGGGGCTCGTAGGGTTCTGTCGAAATCTGTAGGCTTCCTAGGGGCCCGTGGAGTCCCGTAGATTTCCGTAGGGACCTGTAGGGTTGTGTAAGTGCCCGCAGGGGTTGGTAGGAGCTTGTAGGGTGCCATAAGTTTCCAGAGGGTTGTGTAGGGTTCCGTAGGGGCCTGTGGTGTTCCCTAGGGGCCTCTAGAGTCTCGTACAGTTCCGTAGGGTCCTGTAGGTTTCCATAAGCGCCCGCAGAGGTCTGAAGGGGCCCGTCCTGTTCCGTAAGGATCCACAGGGCTCTGTAGAGAGTCATAGGTTCCCTAGAAGCCTGTAGAGTACCGCAGGAGCCAGTAGTGTTCTCTAGGGGCCCGTAGGGTTCCTTCCATAGGGGCTGGCAGTGTTCCCTAGGGTCCTCTAGGGTTGAGTAAGTGCCCGCAGGAGTCTGTAGGAATCCGTGGGATTCTGTAAGGTTCCGGAGGGTTCTGCAGGGTTCCGTAGGGGCCCGTAGAGTTCCGTAGTGGCTGGTAAAGTTCCCTAGGGCCCTGTACCGTTCCGTAACTGCCTGCAAGGATCTTTAGGCTTCCGTAGGGGCTGGTAGGGTTCCATAAAGTTCCGTGGGTTCCTGCAGAGTTCTGCAAGTGCCCGCAAGGGCCTGTAGGGGTGCACAGTGTTTCTGCCAGGTTCCGTAGAGTTCCGTAGGGGCCATAGGTTTCCGTAGCGGCTGGTAGTATTCCGTAGGGGTCTGTAGGGTTCCATAGGCACCTGCAGTGTTCTGTAAGAGCCCATAGGGTTTTAGTGAGGTTCTGTTGTGTTGCTAAGGGTCTTGCAGAGTGCTGTCGGGTCCTGGAGTATTCTGTAGGGTTCCAGAGGGGCTCGTAGGGTTCCGTCGAAATCTGTAGGGTTCCCTATGGGCCCATAGAGTCCCGTAGATTTCCATAGGGACCTGTAGGGTTGTGCAAGTGCCCGCAGGGGTTGGTAGGAGCTTGTAGGGTTCCATAAGTTTCCAGAGGGTTGTGTAGGGTTCCGTAGGGGTCTGTGGTGTTCCCTAGGGGCCTCTAGAGTCTCGTACAGTTCCGTAGGGTCCTGTAGGTTTCCATAAGCGCCCGCAGAGGTCTGAAGGGGCCCGTACTGTTCCGTAAGGATCCACAGGGCTCCGTAGAGCTTCGTAGGTTTCCTAGAGGCCGCAGGTTTCCTAGAGGCCTAGAGGCCTTTCCTAGAGGCCGCAGGAGCCAGTAGTGTTCTGTAGGGGCCCGTAGGGTTCCTTCCATAGGGGCTGGCAGTGTTCCGTAGGGGCCTCTAGGATTGTGTAAGTGCCCGCAGGAGTCTGTAGGAATCCGTGGGATTCTGTAAGGTTCTGGAGGGTTCTGCAGGGTTCCGTAGGGGCCCGTAGAGTTCCGTAGTGGCTGGTAAAGTTCCCTAGGGCCCTGTACCGTTCCGTAACTGCCTGCAAGGGTCTTTAGGCTTCCGTAGGGGCTGGTAGGGTTCCATAAAGTTCCGTGGGTTCCTGCAGAGTTCTACAAGTGCCCGCAAGGGCCTGTAGGGGTGCACAGTGTTTCTGTCAGGTTCCGTAGAGTTCCGTAGGGGCCATAGGTTTCCGTAGCGGCTGGTAGTATTCCGTAGGGGTCTGTAGGGTTCCGTAGGCACCTGCACTCTTCTGTAGGAGCCCATAGGGTTTTAGTGAGGTTCCGTTGTGTTGCTAAGGGTCTTGTAGAGTGCTGTCGGGTCCTGGAGTATTCTGTAGGGTTCCAGAGGGGCTCGTAGGGTTCCGTCAAAATCTGTAGGCTTCCCTAGGGGCCCATAGAGTCCCGTAGATTTCCGTAGGGGCCTGTAGGGTTGTGTAAGTGCCCGCAGGGGTTGGTAGGAGCTTGTAGGGTGCCATAAGTTTCCAGAGGGTTGTGTAGGGTTCCGTAGGGGCCTGTGGTGTTCCCTAGGGGCCTGTAGAGTCTCGTACCGTTCCGTAGGGGCCTGTAGTGTTCCCTAGGGGCCTCTAGAGTCTCGTACAGTTCCGTAGGGTCCTGTAGGTTTCCATAAGCGCCCGCAGAGGTCTGAAGGGGCCCGTCCTGTTCCGTAAGGATCCATAGGGTTCCGTAGAGCTTCATAGGTTCCCTAGAGGCCTGTAGAGTACCGCAGGAGCCAGTAGTGTTCTGTAGGGGCCCGTAGGGTTCCTTCCGTAGGGGCTGGTAGTGTTCCGTAGGGGCCTGTAGGGTTGTGTAAGTGCCCGCAGCAGTCTGTAGGAGTCTGTGGGATTCTGTAAGGTTCTGGAGGGTTCTGCAGGGTTCTGTAGGGGCCCGTAAAGTTCCGTAGTGGCTGGTAAAGTTCCGTAGGGCCCTGTGGGGTTCTGTATGGACCTGTAGGGTTCTGTAGGGGCCTGCAGGGTTCTGTAAGTGCCCGCAGGTGTCTGTAGGGTTCCGTACGGGTCTGTAGGGTTCCGTAGGCGCCTGCAGTGTTCTGTAAGAGCCCATAGGGTTTTAGTGAGGTTCCGTTGTGTTGCTAAGGGTCTTGTAGAGTGCTGTCGGGTCCTGGAGTATTCTGTAGGGTTCCAGAGGGGCTCGTAGGGTTCTGTCGAAATCTGTAGGCTTCCCTAGGGGCCCGTGGAGTCCCGTAGATTTCCGTAGGGACCTGTAGGGTTGTGTAAGTGCCCGCAGGGGTTGGTAGGAGCTTGTAGGGTGCCATAAGTTTCCAGAGGGTTGTGTAGGGTTCCGTAGGGGCCTGTGGTGTTCCCTAGGGGCCTCTAGAGTCTCGTACCGTTCCGTAGGGGCCTGTAGTGTTCCCTAGGGGCCTCTAGAGTCTCGTACAGTTCCGTAGGGTCCTGTAGGTTTCCATAAGCGCCCGCAGAGGTCTGAAGGGGCCCGTACTGTTCCGTAAGGATCCATAGGGTTCCGTAGAGCTTCGTAGGTTCCCTAGAGGCCTGTAGAGTACCGCAGGAGCCAGTAGTGTTCTGTAGGGGCCCGTAGGGTTCCTTCCATAGGGGCTGACAGTGTTCCATAGGGGCCTGTAGGGTTGTGTAAGTGCCCGCAGCAGTCTGTAGGAGTCTGTGGGATTCTGTAAGGTTCTGGAGGGTTCTGCAGGGTTCTGTAGGGGCCCGTAGAGTTCCGTAGTGGCTGGTAAAGTTCCGTAGGGCCCTGTGGGGTTCTGTATGGACCTGTAGGGTTCTGTAGGGGCCTGCAGGGTTCTGTAAGTGCCCGCAGGTGTCTGTAGGGGTCCGTACGGGTCTGTAGGGTTCCGTAGGCGCCTGCAGTGTTCTGTAAGAGCCCATAGGGTTTTAGTGAGGTTCCGTTGTGTTGCTAAGGGTCTTGTAGAGTGCTGTCGGGTCCTGGAGTATTCTGTAGGGTTCCAGAGGGGCTCGTAGGGTTCTGTCGAAATCTGTAGGCTTCCCTAGGGGCCCGTGGAGTCCCGTAGATTTCCGTAGGGACCTGTAGGGTTGTGTAAGTGCCCGCAGGGGTTGGTAGGAGCTTGTAGGGTGCCATAAGTTTCCAGAGGGTTGTGTAGGGTTCCGTAGGGGCCTGTGGTGTTCCCTAGGGGCCTGTAGAGTCTCGTACCGTTCCGTAGGGTCCTGTAGGTTTCCATAAGCGCTCGCAGAGGTCTGAAGGGGCCCGTCCTGTTCCGTAAGAATCCACAGGGCTCTGTAGAGAGTCATAGGTTCCCTAGAAGCCTGTAGAGTACCGCAGGAGCCAGTAGTGTTCTGTAGGGGCCTGTAGGGTTGAGTAAGTGCCCGAAGGAGTCTGTAGGAATCCGTGGGATTCTGTAAGGTTCCGGAGGGTTCTGCAGGGTTCCGTAGGGGCCCGTAGAGTTCCGTAGTGGCTGGTAAAGTTCCGTAGGGCCCTGTGGGGTTCTGTATGGACCTGTAGGGTTCTGTAGGGGCCTGCAGGGTTCTGTAAGTGCCCGCAGGTGTCTGTAGGGTTCCGTACGGGTCTGTAGGGTTCCGTAGGCGCCTGCAGTGTTCTGTAAGAGCCCATAGGGTTTTAGTGAGGTTCCGTTGTGTTGCTAAGGGTCTTGTAGAGTGCTGTCGGGTCCTGGAGTATTCTGTAGGGTTCCAGAGGGGCTCGTAGGGTTCCGTCAAAATCTGTAGGCTTCCCTAGGGGCCCGTGGAGTCCCGTAGATTTCCGTAGGGACCTGTAGGGTTGTGTAAGTGCCCGCAGGGGTTGGTAGGAGCTTGTAGGGTGCCATAAGTTTCCAGAGGGTTGTGTAGGGTTCCGTAGGGGCCTGTGGTGTTCCCTAGGGGCCTGTAGAGTCTCGTACATTTCCGTAGGGTCCTGTAGGTTTCCATAAGCGCTCGCAGAGGTCTGAAGGGGCCCGTCCTGTTCCGTAAGGATCCACAGGGCTCTGTAGAGAGTCATAGGTTCCCTAGAAGCCTGTAGAGTACCGCAGGAGCCAGTAGTGTTCTGTAGGGGCCTGTAGGGTTGAGTAAGTGCCCGCAGGAGTCTGTAGGAATCCGTGGGATTCTGTAAGGTTCCGGAGGGTTCTGCAGGGTTCCGTAGGGGCCCGTAGAGTTCCGTAGTGGCTGGTAAAGTTCCCTAGGGCCCTGTACCGTTCCGTAACTGCCTGCAAGGGTCTTTAGGCTTCCGTAGGGGCTGGTAGGGTTCCATAAAGTTCCGTGGGTTCCTGCAGAGTTCTGCAAGTGCCCGCAAGGGCCTGTAGGGGCGCACAGTGTTTCTGTCAGGTTCCGTAGAGTTCCGTAGGGGCCATAGGTTTCCGTAGCGGCTGGTAGTATTCCGTACGGGTCTGTAGGGTTCCATAGGCACCTGCAGTGTTCTGTAAGAGCCCACAGGGTTTTAGTGAGGTTCTGTTGTGTTGCTAAGGGTCTTGCAGAGTGCTGTCGGGTCCTGGAGTATTCTGTAGGGTTCCAGAGGGGCTCGTAGGGTTCCGTTGAAATCTGTAGGCTTCCCTAGGGGCCCGTGGAGTCCCGTAGATTTCCATAGGGACCTGTAGGGTTGTGTAAGTGCCCGCAGGGGTTGGTAGGAGCTTGTAGGGTGCCATAAGTTTCCAGAGGGTTGTGTAGGGTTCCGTAGGGGCCTGTGGTGTTCCCTAGGGGCCTGTAGAGTCTCGTACGGTTCCGTAGGGGCCTGTGGTGTTCCCTAGGGGCCTGTAGAGTCTCGTACGGTTTTGTAGGGGCCTGTAAGTGTTCCCTAGGGGCCTCTAGAGTCTCGTACAGTTCCGTAGGGTCCTGTAGTTTTCCATAAGCGCCCGCAGAGGTCTGAAGGGGCTTGTACTGTTCCGTAAGGATCCATAGGGTTCCGTAGAGCTTCGTAGGTTTCCTAGAGGCCTGTAGAGTACCGCAGGAGCCAGTAGTGTTCTGTAGGGGCCCGTAAGGTTCCTTCCGTAGGGGCTGGCAGTGTTCCGTAGGGGCCTGTAGGGTTGTGTAAGTGCCCGCAGCAGTCTGTAGGAGTCTGTGGGATTCTGTAAGGTTCTGGAGGGTTCTGCAGGGTTCTGTAGGGGCCCGTAGAGTTCCGTAGTGGCTGGTAAAGTTCCGTAGGGCCCTGTGGGGTACTGTATAAACCTGTAGGGTTCCTTAGGGGCCTGCAGGGTTCTGTAAGTGCCCGCAGGTGTCTGTAGGGTTCCGTAGGGGTCTGTAGGGTTCCGTAGGCACCTGCAGTCTTCTGTAGGAGCCCATAGGGTTTTAGTGAGGTTCCGTTGTGTTGCTAAGGGTCTTGTAGAGTGCTGTCGGGTCCTGGAGTATTCTGTAGGGTTCCAGAGGGGCTCGTAGGGTTCCGTTGAAATCTGTAGGCTTCCCTAGGGGCCCGTGGAGTCCCGTAGATTTCCGTAGGGACCTGTAGGCTTGTGCAAGTGCCCGCAGGGGTTGGTAGGAGCTTGTAGGGTTCCATAAGTTTCCAGAGGGTTGTGTAGGGTTCCGTAGGGGTCTGTGGTGTTCCCTAGGGGCCTCTAGAGTCTCGTACAGTTCCGTAGGGTCCTGTAGGTTTCCATAAGCGCCCGCAGAGGTCTGAAGGGGCCCGTACTGTTCCGTAAGGATCCACAGGGCTCCGTAGAGCTTCGTAGGTTTCCTAGAGGCCGCAGGTTTCCTAGAGGCCTAGAGGCCTTTCCTAGAGGCCGCAGGAGCCAGTAGTGTTCTGTAGGGGCCCGTAGGGTTCCTTCCATAGGGGCTGGCAGTGTTCCGTAGGGGCCTCTAGGATTGTGTAAGTGCCCGCAGGAGTCCGTAGGAATCCGTGGGATTCTGTAAGGTTCTGGAGGGTTCTGCAGGGTTCCGTAGGGGCCCGTAGAGTTCCGTAGTGGCTGGTAAAGTTCCCTAGGGCCCTGTACCGTTCCGTAACTGCCTGCAATGGTCTTTAGGCTTCCGTAGGGGCTGGTAGGGTTCCATAAAGTTCCGTGGGTTCCTGCAGAGTTCTGCAAGTGCCCGCAAGGGCCTGAAGGGGTGCACAGTGTTTCTGTCAGGTTCCGTAGAGTTCCGTAGGGGCCATAGGTTTCCGTAGCGGCTGGTAGTATTCCGTAGGGGTCTGTAGGGTTCCGTAGGCACCTGCAGTGTTCTGTAGGAGCCCATAGGGTTTTAGTGAGGTTCCGTTGTGTCGCTAAGGGTCTTGTAGAGTGCTGTCGGGTCCTGGAGTATTCTGTAGGGTTCCAGAGGGGCTCGTAGGGTTCCGTTGAAATCTGTAGGCTTCCCTAGGGGCCCATAGAGTCCCGTAGATTTCCGTAGGGGCCTGTAGGGTTGTGTAAGTGCCCGCAGGGGTTGGTAGGAGCTTGTAGGGTGCCATATGTTTCCGGAGGGTTGTGTAGGGTTCCGTAGGGGCCTGTGGTGTTCCTTAGGGGCCTGTAGAGTCTCGTACGGTTCCGTAGGGGCCTGTAGTGTTCCCTAGGGGCCTCTAGAGTCTCGTACAGTTCCGTAGGGTCCTGTAGGTTTCCATAAGCGCCCGCAGAGGTCTGAAGGGGCCCGTCCTGTTCCGTAAGGATCCACAGGGCTCTGTAGAGAGTCATAGGTTCCCTAGAAGCCTGTAGAGTACCGCAGGAGCCAGTAGTGTTCTGTAGGGGCCCGTAGGGTTCCTTCCATAGGGGCTGGCAGTGTTCCCTAGTGTCCTCTAGGGTTGAGTAAGTGCCCGCAAGAGTCTGTAGGAATCCGTGGGATTCTATAAGGTTCTGGAGGGTTCTGCAGGGTTCTGTAGGGGCCCGTAGAGTTCCGTAGTGGCTGGTAAAGTTCCCTAGGGCCCTGTGGGGTTCTGTATGGACCTGTAGGGTTCCGTAGGGGCCTGCAGGGTTCTGTAAGTGCCCGCAGGTGTCTGTAGGGTTCCGTAGGGGCCTGCAGGGTTTCGTAGGCACCTGCAGTGTTCTGTAGGAGCCCATAGGGTTTTAGTGAGGTTCCGTTGTGTTGCTAAGGGTCTTGTAGAGTGCTGTCGGGTCCTGGAGTATTCTGTAGGGTTCCAGAGGGGCTCGTAGGGTTCCGTCAAAATCTGTAGGCTTCCCTAGGGGCCCATAGAGTCCCGTAGATTGCCGTAGGGGCCTGTAGGGTTGTGTAAGTGCCCGCAGGGGTTGGTAGGAGCTTGTAGGGTGCCATAAGTTTCCAGAGGGTTGTGTAGGGTTCCGTAGGGGCCTGTGGTGTTCCCTAGGGGCCTGTAGAGTCTCGTACAGTTCCGTAGGGTCCTGTAGGTTTCCATAAGCGCCCGCAGAGGTCTGAAGGGGCCCGTACTGTTCCGTAAGGATCCATAGGGTTCCGTTCAGCTTCGTAGGTTCCCTAGAGGCCTGTAAAGTACTGCAAGATCCAGTAGTGTTCTGTAGGGGCCCGTAGGGTTCCTTCCATAGGGGCTGGCAGTGTTCCGTAGGGGCCTCTAGGGTTGTGTAAGTGCCTGCAGGAGTCTGTAGGAATCCGTGGGATTCTGTAAGGTTCTGGAGGGTTCTGCAGGGTTCCGTAGGGGCCCGTAGAGTTCCGTAGTGGCTGGTAAAGTTCCCTAGGGCCCTGTACCGTTCCGTAACTGCCTGCAATGGTCTTTAGGCTTCCGTAGGGGCTGGTAGGGTTCCATAAAGTTCCGTGGGTTCCTGCAGAGTTCTGCAAGTGCCCGCAAGGGCCTGTAGGGGCCCACAGTGTTTCTGTCAGGTTCCGTAGAGTTCCGTAGGGGCCATAGGTTTCCGTAGTGGCTGGCAGTATTCCGTAGGGGTCTGTAGGGTTCCGTAGGCACCTGCAGTGTTCTGTAGGAGCCCATAGGGTTTTAGTGAGGTTCTGTTGTGTCGCTAAGGGTCTTGTAGAGTGCTGTCGGGTCCTGTAGTGTTCTGTAGGGTTCCAGAGGGGCTCGTAGGGTTCCGTCGAAATCTGTAGGCTTCCCTAGGGGCCCATAGAATCCCGTAGATTGCCGTAGGGGCCTGTAGGGTTGTGTAAGTGCCCGCAGGGGTTGGTAGGAGCTTGTAGGGTGCCATATGTTTCCGGAGGGTTGTGTAGGGTTCCGTAGGGGTCTGTGGTGTTCCCTAGGGGCCTGTAGAGTCTCGTACCGTTCCGTAGGGGCCTGTAGTGTTCCCTAGGGTCCTGTAGAGTCTCGTACGGTTCCGTAGGGGCCTGTGGTGTCCCCTAGGGGCCTGTAGAGTCTCGTACGGTTTTGTAGGGGCCTGTAAGTGTTCCCTAGGGGCCTCTAGAGTCTCGTACAGTTCCGTAGGGTCCTGTAGGTTTCCATAAGCGCCCGCAGAGGTCTGAAGGGGCCCGTACTGTTCCGTAAGGATCCATAGGGTTCCGTAGAGCTTCGTAGGTTCCCTAGAGGCCTGTAGAGTACCGCAGGACCCAGTAGTGTTCTGTAGGGGCCCATAAGGTTCCTTCCGTAGGGGCTGGCAGTGTTCCGTAGGGGCCTGTAGGGTTGTGTAAGTGCCCGCAGGAGTCTGTAGGAGTCTGTGGGATTCTGTAAGGTTCTGGAGGGTTCTGCAGGGTTCTGTAGGGGCCCGTAGAGTTCCGTAGTGGCTGGTAAAGTTCCGTAGGGCCCTGTGGGGTTCTGTATGGACCTGTAGGGTTCTGTAGGGGCCTGCAGGGTTCTGTAAGTGCCCGCAGGTGTCTGTAGGGTTCCGTACGGGTCTGTAGGGTTCCGTAGGCGCCTGCAGTGTTCTGTAAGAGCCCATAGGGTTTTAGTGAGGTTCCGTTGTGTTGCTAAGGGTCTTGTAGAGTGCTGTCGGGTCCTGGAGTATTCTGTAGGGTTCCAGAGGGGCTCGTAGGGTTCTGTCGAAATCTGTAGGCTTCCCTAGGGGCCCGTGGATTCCCGTAGATTTCCGTAGGGACCTGTAGGGTTGTGTAAGTGCCCGCAGGGGTTGGTAGGAGCTTGTAGGGTGCCATAAGTTTCCAGAGGGTTGTGTAGGGTTCCGTAGGGGCCTGTGGTGTTCCCTAGGGGCCTGTAGAGTCTCGTACAGTTCCGTAGGGTCCTGTAGGTTTCCATAAGCGCTCGCAGAGGTCTGAAGGGGCCCGTCCTGTTCTGTAAGAATCCACAGGGCTCTGTAGAGAGTCATAGGTTCCCTAGAAGCCTGTAGAGTACCGCAGGAGCCAGTAGTGTTCTGTAGGGGCCTGTAGGGTTGAGTAAGTGCCCGAAGGAGTCTGTAGGAATCCGTGGGATTCTGTAAGGTTCCGGAGGGTTCTGCAGGGTTCCGTAGGGGCCCGTAGAGTTCCATAGTGGCTGGTAAAGTTCCGTAGGGCCCTGTGGGGTTCTGTATGGACCTGTAGGGTTCTGTAGGGGCCTGCAGGGTTCTGTAAGTGCCCGCAGGTGTCTGTAGGGTTCCGTACGGGTCTGTAGGGTTCCGTAGGCGCCTGCAGTGTTCTGTAAGAGCCCATAGGGTTTTAGTGAGGTTCCGTTGTGTTGCTAAGGGTCTTGTAGAGTGCTGTCGGGTCCTGGAGTATTCTGTAGGGTTCCAGAGGGGCTCGTAGGGTTCTGTCGAAATCTGTAGGCTTCCCTAGGGGCCCGTGGAGTCCCGTAGATTTCCGTAGGGGCCTGTAGGGTTGTGTAAGTGCCCGCAGGGGTTGGTAGGAGCTTGTAGGGTGCCATAAGTTTCCAGAGGGTTGTGTAGGGTTCCGTAGGGGCCTGTGGTGTTCCCTAGGGGCCTGTAGAGTCTCGTACATTTCCGTAGGGTCCTGTAGGTTTCCATAAGCGCTCGCAGAGGTCTGAAGGGGCCCGTCCTGTTCCGTAAGGATCCACAGGGCTCTGTAGAGAGTCATAGGTTCCCTAGAAGCCTGTAGAGTACCGCAGGAGCCAGTAGTGTTCTGTAGGGGCCTGTAGGGTTGAGTAAGTGCCCGCAGGAGTCTGTAGGAATCCGTGGGATTCTGTAAGGTTCCGGAGGGTTCTGCAGGGTTCCGTAGGGGCCCGTAGAGTTCCGTAGTGGCTGGTAAAGTTCCCTAGGGCCCTGTACCATTCCGTAACTGCCTGCAAGGGTCTTTAGGCTTCCGTAGGGGCTGGTAGGGTTCCATAAAGTTCCGTGGGTTCCTGCAGAGTTCTGCAAGTGCCCGCAAGGGCCTGTAGGGGCGCACAGTGTTTCTGTCAGGTTCCGTAGAGTTCCGTAGGGGCCATAGGTTTCCGTAGCGGCTGGTAGTATTCCGTAGGGGTCTGTAGGGTTCCATAGGCACCTGCAGTGTTCTGTAAGAGCCCACAGGGTTTTAGTGAGGTTCTGTTGTGTTGCTAAGGGTCTTGCAGAGTGCTGTCGGGTCCTGGAGTATTCTGTAGGGTTCCAGAGGGGCTCGTAGGGTTCCGTTGAAATCTGTAGGCTTCCCTAGGGGCCCGTGGAGTCCCGTAGATTTCCATAGGGACCTGTAGGGTTGTGTAAGTGCCCGCAGGGGTTGGTAGGAGCTTGTAGGGTGCCATAAGTTTCCAGAGGGTTGTGTAGGGTTCCGTAGGGGCCTGTGGTGTTCCCTAGGGGCCTGTAGAGTCTCGTACGGTTCCGTAGGGGCCTGTGGTGTTCCCTAGGGGCCTGTAGAGTCTCGTACGGTTTTGTAGGGGCCTGTAAGTGTTCCCTAGGGGCCTCTAGAGTCTCGTACAGTTCCGTAGGGTCCTGTAGTTTTCCATAAGCGCCCGCAGAGGTCTGAAGGGGCTTGTACTGTTCCGTAAGGATCCATAGGGTTCCGTAGAGCTTCGTAGGTTTCCTAGAGGCCTGTAGAGTACCGCAGGAGCCAGTAGTGTTCTGTAGGGGCCCGTAAGGTTCCTTCCGTAGGGGCTGGCAGTGTTCCGTAGGGGCCTGTAGGGTTGTGTAAGTGCCCGCAGCAGTCTGTAGGAGTCTGTGGGATTCTGTAAGGTTCTGGAGGGTTCTGCAGGGTTCTGTAGGGGCCCGTAGAGTTCCGTAGTGGCTGGTAAAGTTCCGTAGGGCCCTGTGGGGTACTGTATAAACCTGTAGGGTTCCTTAGGGGCCTGCAGGGTTCTGTAAGTGCCCGCAGGTGTCTGTAGGGTTCCGTAGGGGTCTGTAGGGTTCCGTAGGCACCTGCAGTCTTCTGTAGGAGCCCATAGGGTTTTAGTGAGGTTCCGTTGTGTTGCTAAGGGTCTTGTAGAGTGCTGTCGGGTCCTGGAGTATTCTGTAGGGTTCCAGAGGGGCTCGTAGGGTTCTGTCGAAATCTGTAGGCTTCCCTAGGGGCCCGTGGAGTCCCGTAGATTTCCGTAGGGACCTGTAGGGTTGTGTAAGTGCCCGCAGGGGTTGGTAGGAGCTTGTAGGGTGCCATAAGTTTCCAGAGGGTTGTGTAGGGTTCCGTAGGGGCCTGTGGTGTTCCCTAGGGGCCTCTAGAGTCTCGTACGGTTCCGTAGGGGCCTGTGGTTTTCCCTAGGGTCCTGTAGAGTCTCGTACAGTTCCGTAGGGTCCTGTAGGTTTCCATAAGCGCCCGCAGAGGTCTGAAGGGGCCCGTCCTGTTCCGTAAGGATCCACAGGGCTCCATAGAGCTTCGTAGGTTCCCTAGAGGCCTGTAGAGTACCGCAGGAGCCAGTAGTGTTCTGTAGGGGCCCGTAGGGTTCCTTCCGTAGGGGCTGACAATGTTCCGTAGGGGCCTGTAGGGTTGTGTAAGTGCCCGCAGCAGTCTGTAGGAGTCTGTGGGATTCTGTAAGGTTCTGGAGGGTTCTGCAGGGTTCTGTAGGGGCCCGTAGAGTTCCGTAGTGGCTGGTAAAGTTCCGTAGGGCCCTGTGGGGTTCTGTATGGACCTGTAGGGTTCTGTAGGGGCCTGCAGGCTTCTGTAAGTGCCCGCAAGTGTCTGTAGGGTTCCGTAGGGGTCTGTAGGGTTCCGTAGGCGCCTGCAGTGTTCTGTAGGAGCCCATAGGGTTTTAGTGAGGTTCCGTTGTGTTGCTAAGGGTCTTGTAGAGTGCTGTCGGGTCCTGGAGTATTCTGTAGGGTTCCAGAGGGGCTCGTAGGGTTCTGTCGAAATCTGTAGGCTTCCTAGGGGCCCGTGGAGTCCCGTAGATTTCCGTAGGGACCTGTAGGGTTGTGTAAGTGCCCGCAGGGGTTGGTAGGAGCTTGTAGGGTGCCATAAGTTTCCAGAGGGTTGTGTAGGGTTCTGTAGGGGCCTGTGGTGTTCCCTAGGGGCCTCTAGAGTCTCGTACAGTTCCGTAGGGTCCTGTAGGTTTCCATAAGCGCTCGCAGAGGTCTGAAGGGGCCCGTCCTGTTCCGTAAGGATCCACAGGGCTCTGTAGAGAGTCATAGGTTCCCTAGAAGCCTGTAGAGTACCGCAGGAGCCATTAGTGTTCTGTAGGGGCCCGTAGGGTTCCTTCCATAGGGGCTGGCAGTGTTCCGTAGGGTCCTCTAGGGTTGAGTAAGTGCCCGAAGGAGTCTGTAGGAATCCGTGGGATTCTGTAAGGTTCTGGAGGGTTCTGCAGGGTTCCGTAGGGGCCCGTAGAGTTCCGTAGTGGCTGGTAAAGTTCCCTAGGGCCCTGTACCGTTCCGTAACTGCCTGCAAGGGTCTTTAGGCTTCCGTAGGGGCTGGTAGGGTTCCATAAAGTTCCGTGGGTTCCTGCAGAGTTCTGCAAGTGCCCGCAAGGGCCTGTAGGGGCGCACAGTGTTTCTGTCAGGTTCCGTAGAGTTCCGTAGGGGCCATAGGTTTCCGTAGCGGCTGGTAGTATTCCGTAGGGGTCTGTAGGGTTCCGTAGGCACCTGCAGTGTTCTGTAAGAGCCCACAGGGTTTTAGTGAGGTTCTGTTGTGTTGCTAAGGGTCTTGCAGAGTGCTGTCGGGTCCTGGAGTATTCTGTAGGGTTCCAGAGGGGCTCGTAGGGTTCCGTTGAAATCTGTAGGCTTCCCTAGGGGCCCGTGGAGTCCCGTAGATTTCCGTAGGGACCTGTAGGCTTGTGCAAGTGCCCGCAGGGGTTGGTAGGAGCTTGTAGGGTTCCATAAGTTTCCAGAGGGTTGTGTAGGGTTCCGTAGGGGTCTGTGGTGTTCCCTAGGGGCCTCTAGAGTCTCGTACAGTTCCGTAGGGTCCTGTAGGTTTCCATAAGCGCCCGCAGAGGTCTGAAGGGGCCCGTACTGTTCCGTAAGGATCCACAGGGCTCCGTAGAGCTTCGTAGGTTTCCTAGAGGCCGCAGGTTTCCTAGAGGCCTAGAGGCCTTTCCTAGAGGCCGCAGGAGCCAGTAGTGTTCTGTAGGGGCCCGTAGGGTTCCTTCCATAGGGGCTGGCAGTGTTCCGTAGGGGCCTCTAGGATTGTGTAAGTGCCCGCAGGAGTCCGTAGGAATCCGTGGGATTCTGTAAGGTTCTGGAGGGTTCTGCAGGGTTCCGTAGGGGCCCGTAGAGTTCCGTAGTGGCTGGTAAAGTTCCCTAGGGCCCTGTACCGTTCCGTAACTGCCTGCAATGGTCTTTAGGCTTCCGTAGGGGCTGGTAGGGTTCCATAAAGTTCCGTGGGTTCCTGCAGAGTTCTGCAAGTGCCCGCAAGGGCCTGTAGGGGTGCACAGTGTTTCTGTCAGGTTCCGTAGAGTTCCGTAGGGGCCATAGGTTTCCGTAGCGGCTGGTAGTATTCCGTAGGGGTCTGTAGGGTTCCGTAGGCACCTGCAGTGTTCTGTAGGAGCCCATAGGGTTTTAGTGAGGTTCCGTTGTGTCGCTAAGGGTCTTGTAGAGTGCTGTCGGGTCCTGGAGTATTCTGTAGGGTTCCAGAGGGGCTCGTAGGGTTCCGTTGAAATCTGTAGGCTTCCCTAGGGGCCCATAGAGTCCCGTAGATTTCCGTAGGGGCCTGTAGGGTTGTGTAAGTGCCCGCAGGGGTTGGTAGGAGCTTGTAGGGTGCCATATGTTTCCGGAGGGTTGTGTAGGGTTCCGTAGGGGCCTGTGGTGTTCCTTAGGGGCCTGTAGAGTCTCGTACCGTTCCGTAGGGGCCTGTAGTGTTCCCTAGGGGCCTCTAGAGTCTCGTACAGTTCCGTAGGGTCCTGTAGGTTTCCATAAGCGCCCGCAGAGGTCTGAAGGGGCCCGTCCTGTTCCGTAAGGATCCACAGGGCTCTGTAGAGAGTCATAGGTTCCCTAGAAGCCTGTAGAGTACCGCAGGAGCCAGTAGTGTTCTGTAGGGGCCCGTAGGGTTCCTTCCATAGGGGCTGGCAGTGTTCCCTAGTGTCCTCTAGGGTTGAGTAAGTGCCCGCAAGAGTCTGTAGGAATCCGTGGGATTCTATAAGGTTCTGGAGGGTTCTGCAGGGTTCCGTAGGGGCCCGTAGAGTTCCGTAGTGGCTGGTAAAGTTCCGTAGGGCCCTGTGGGGTTCTGTATGGACCTGTAGGGTTCCGTAGGGGCCTGCAGGGTTCTGTAAGTGCCCGCAGGTGTCTGTAGGGTTCCGTAGGGGCCTGCAGGGTTTCGTAGGCACCTGCAGTGTTCTGTAGGAGCCCATAGGGTTTTAGTGAGGTTCCGTTGTGTTGCTAAGGGTCTTGTAGAGTGCTGTCGGGTCCTGGAGTATTCTGTAGGGTTCCAGAGGGGCTCGTAGGGTTCTGTCGAAATCTGTAGGCTTCCTAGGGGCCCGTGGAGTCCCGTAGATTTCCGTAGGGACCTGTAGGGTTGTGTAAGTGCCCGCAGGGGTTGGTAGGAGCTTGTAGGGTGCCATAAGTTTCCAGAGGGTTGTGTAGGGTTCTGTAGGGGCCTGTGGTGTTCCCTAGGGGCCTCTAGAGTCTCGTACAGTTCCGTAGGGTCCTGTAGGTTTCCATAAGCGCTCGCAGAGGTCTGAAGGGGCCCGTCCTGTTCCGTAAGGATCCACAGGGCTCTGTAGAGAGTCATAGGTTCCCTAGAAGCCTGTAGAGTACCGCAGGAGCCATTAGTGTTCTGTAGGGGCCCGTAGGGTTCCTTCCATAGGGGCTGGCAGTGTTCCGTAGGGTCCTCTAGGGTTGAGTAAGTGCCCGAAGGAGTCTGTAGGAATCCGTGGGATTCTGTAAGGTTCTGGAGGGTTCTGCAGGGTTCCGTAGGGGCCCGTAGAGTTCCGTAGTGGCTGGTAAAGTTCCCTAGGGCCCTGTACCGTTCCGTAACTGCCTGCAAGGGTCTTTAGGCTTCCGTAGGGGCTGGTAGGGTTCCATAAAGTTCCGTGGGTTCCTGCAGAGTTCTGCAAGTGCCCGCAAGGGCCTGTAGGGGCGCACAGTGTTTCTGTCAGGTTCCGTAGAGTTCCGTAGGGGCCATAGGTTTCCGTAGCGGCTGGTAGTATTCCGTAGGGGTCTGTAGGGTTCCGTAGGCACCTGCAGTGTTCTGTAAGAGCCCACAGGGTTTTAGTGAGGTTCTGTTGTGTTGCTAAGGGTCTTGCAGAGTGCTGTCGGGTCCTGGAGTATTCTGTAGGGTTCCAGAGGGGCTCGTAGGGTTCCGTTGAAATCTGTAGGCTTCCCTAGGGGCCCGTGGAGTCCCGTAGATTTCCGTAGGGACCTGTAGGCTTGTGCAAGTGCCCGCAGGGGTTGGTAGGAGCTTGTAGGGTTCCATAAGTTTCCAGAGGGTTGTGTAGGGTTCCGTAGGGGTCTGTGGTGTTCCCTAGGGGCCTCTAGAGTCTCGTACAGTTCCGTAGGGTCCTGTAGGTTTCCATAAGCGCCCGCAGAGGTCTGAAGGGGCCCGTACTGTTCCGTAAGGATCCACAGGGCTCCGTAGAGCTTCGTAGGTTTCCTAGAGGCCGCAGGTTTCCTAGAGGCCTAGAGGCCTTTCCTAGAGGCCGCAGGAGCCAGTAGTGTTCTGTAGGGGCCCGTAGGGTTCCTTCCATAGGGGCTGGCAGTGTTCCGTAGGGGCCTCTAGGATTGTGTAAGTGCCCGCAGGAGTCCGTAGGAATCCGTGGGATTCTGTAAGGTTCTGGAGGGTTCTGCAGGGTTCCGTAGGGGCCCGTAGAGTTCCGTAGTGGCTGGTAAAGTTCCCTAGGGCCCTGTACCGTTCCGTAACTGCCTGCAATGGTCTTTAGGCTTCCGTAGGGGCTGGTAGGGTTCCATAAAGTTCCGTGGGTTCCTGCAGAGTTCTGCAAGTGCCCGCAAGGGCCTGTAGGGGTGCACAGTGTTTCTGTCAGGTTCCGTAGAGTTCCGTAGGGGCCATAGGTTTCCGTAGCGGCTGGTAGTATTCCGTAGGGGTCTGTAGGGTTCCGTAGGCACCTGCAGTGTTCTGTAGGAGCCCATAGGGTTTTAGTGAGGTTCCGTTGTGTCGCTAAGGGTCTTGTAGAGTGCTGTCGGGTCCTGGAGTATTCTGTAGGGTTCCAGAGGGGCTCGTAGGGTTCCGTTGAAATCTGTAGGCTTCCCTAGGGGCCCATAGAGTCCCGTAGATTTCCGTAGGGGCCTGTAGGGTTGTGTAAGTGCCCGCAGGGGTTGGTAGGAGCTTGTAGGGTGCCATATGTTTCCGGAGGGTTGTGTAGGGTTCCGTAGGGGCCTGTGGTGTTCCTTAGGGGCCTGTAGAGTCTCGTACCGTTCCGTAGGGGCCTGTAGTGTTCCCTAGGGGCCTCTAGAGTCTCGTACAGTTCCGTAGGGTCCTGTAGGTTTCCATAAGCGCCCGCAGAGGTCTGAAGGGGCCCGTCCTGTTCCGTAAGGATCCACAGGGCTCTGTAGAGAGTCATAGGTTCCCTAGAAGCCTGTAGAGTACCGCAGGAGCCAGTAGTGTTCTGTAGGGGCCCGTAGGGTTCCTTCCATAGGGGCTGGCAGTGTTCCCTAGTGTCCTCTAGGGTTGAGTAAGTGCCCGCAAGAGTCTGTAGGAATCCGTGGGATTCTATAAGGTTCTGGAGGGTTCTGCAGGGTTCCGTAGGGGCCCGTAGAGTTCCGTAGTGGCTGGTAAAGTTCCGTAGGGCCCTGTGGGGTTCTGTATGGACCTGTAGGGTTCCGTAGGGGCCTGCAGGGTTCTGTAAGTGCCCGCAGGTGTCTGTAGGGTTCCGTAGGGGCCTGCAGGGTTTCGTAGGCACCTGCAGTGTTCTGTAGGAGCCCATAGGGTTTTAGTGAGGTTCCGTTGTGTTGCTAAGGGTCTTGTAGAGTGCTGTCGGGTCCTGGAGTATTCTGTAGGGTTCCAGAGGGGCTCGTAGGGTTCCGTCAAAATCTGTAGGCTTCCCTAGGGGCCCATAGAGTCCCGTAGATTGCCGTAGGGGCCTGTAGGGTTGTGTAAGTGCCCGCAGGGGTTGGTAGGAGCTTGTAGGGTGCCATAAGTTTCCAGAGGGTTGTGTAGGGTTCCGTAGGGGCCTGTGGTGTTCCCTAGGGGCCTGTAGAGTCTCGTACAGTTCCGTAGGGTCCTGTAGGTTTCCATAAGCGCCCGCAGAGGTCTGAAGGGGCCCGTACTGTTCCGTAAGGATCCATAGGGTTCCGTTGAGCTTCGTAGGTTCCCTAGAGGCCTGTAAAGTACTGCAAGAGCCAGTAGTGTTCTGTAGGGGCCCGTAGGGTTCCTTCCATAGGGGCTGGCAGTGTTCCGTAGGGGCCTCTAGGGTTGTGTAAGTGCCTGCAGGAGTCTGTAGGAATCCGTGGGATTCTGTAAGGTTCTGGAGGGTTCTGCAGGGTTCCGTAGGGGCCCGTAGAGTTCCGTAGTGGCTGGTAAAGTTCCCTAGGGCCCTGTACCGTTCCGTAACTGCCTGCAATGGTCTTTAGGCTTCCGTAGGGGCTGGTAGGGTTCCATAAAGTTCCGTGGGTTCCTGCAGAGTTCTGCAAGTGCCCGCAAGGGCCTGTAGGGGCGCACAGTGTTTCTGTCAGGTTCCGTAGAGTTCCGTAGGGGCCATAGGTTTCCGTAGTGGCTGGCAGTATTCCGTAGGGGTCTGTAGGGTTCCGTAGGCACCTGCAGTGTTCTGTAGGAGCCCATAGGGTTTTAGTGAGGTTCTGTTGTGTCGCTAAGGGTCTTGTAGAGTGCTGTCGGGTCCTGTAGTGTTCTGTAGGGTTCCAGAGGGGCTCGTAGGGTTCCGTCGAAATCTGTAGGCTTCCCTAGGGGCCCATAGAATCCCGTAGATTGCCGTAGGGGCCTGTAGGGTTGTGTAAGTGCCCGCAGGGGTTGGTAGGAGCTTGTAGGGTGCCATATGTTTCCGGAGGGTTGTGTAGGGTTCCGTAGGGGTCTGTGGTGTTCCCTAGGGGCCTGTAGAGTCTCGTACCGTTCCGTAGGGGCCTGTAGTGTTCCCTAGGGTCCTGTAGAGTCTCGTACGGTTCCGTAGGGGCCTGTGGTGTCCCCTAGGGGCCTGTAGAGTCTCGTACGGTTTTGTAGGGGCCTGTAAGTGTTCCCTAGGGGCCTCTAGAGTCTCGTACAGTTCCGTAGGGTCCTGTAGGTTTCCATAAGCGCCCGCAGAGGTCTGAAGGGGCCCGTACTGTTCCGTAAGGATCCATAGGGTTCCGTAGAGCTTCGTAGGTTCCCTAGAGGCCTGTAGAGTACCGCAGGAGCCAGTAGTGTTCTGTAGGGGCCCGTAAGGTTCCTTCCGTAGGGGCTGGCAGTGTTCCGTAGGGGCCTGTAGGGTTGTGTAAGTGCCCGCAGGAGTCTGTAGGAGTCTGTGGGATTCTGTAAGGTTCCGGAGGGTTCTGCAGGGTTCCGTAGGGGCCCGTAGAGTTCCGTAGTGGCTGGTAAAGTTCCCTAGGGCCCTGTGGGGTTCTGTATGGACCTGTAGGGTTCCGTAGGGGCCTGCAGGGTTCTGTAAGTGCCCGCAGGTGTCTGTAGGGTTCCGTAGGGGTCTGTAGGGTTCCGTAGGCACCTGCAGTCTTCTGTAGGAGCCCATAGGGTTTTACTGAGGTTCCGTTGTGTTGCTAAGGGTCTTGTAGAGTTCTGTCGGGTCCTGGAGTATTCTGTAGGGTTCCAGAGGGGCTCGTAGGGTTCTGTCGAAATCTGTAGGCTTCCCTAGGGGCCCGTGGAGTCCCGTAGATTTCCGTAGGGACCTGTAGGGTTGTGTAAGTGCCCGCAGGGGTTGGTAGGAGCTTGTAGGGTGCCATAAGTTTCCAGAGGGTTGTGTAGGGTTCCGTAGGGGCCTGTGGTGTTCCCTAGGGGCCTGTAGAGTCTCGTACGGTTCCGTAGGGGCCTGTGGTGTTCCCTAGGGGCCTGTAGAGTCTCGTACGGTTTTGTAGGGGCCTGTAAGTGTTCCCTAGGGGCCTCTAGAGTCTCGTACAGTTCCGTAGGGTCCTGTAGGTTTCCATAAGCGCCCGCAGAGGTCTGAAGGGGCCCGTACTGTTCCGTAAGGATCCATAGGGTTCCGTAGAGCTTCGTAGGTTCCCTAGAGGCCTGTAGAGTACCGCAGGAGCCAGTAGTGTTCTGTAGGGGCCCGTAAGGTTCCTTCCGTAGGGGCTGGCAGTGTTCCGTAGGGGCCTGTAGGGTTGTGTAAGTGCCCGCAGCAGTCTGTAGGAGTCTGTGGGATTCTGTAAGGTTCTGGAGGGTTCTGCAGGGTTCTGTAGGGGCCCGTAGAGTTCCGTAGTGGCTGGTAAAGTTCCGTAGGGCCCTGTGGGGTTCTGTATGGACCTGTAGGGTTCTGTAGGGGCCTGCAGGGTTCTGTAAGTGCCCGCAGGTGTCTGTAGGGTTCCGTAGGGGTCTGTAGGGTTCCGTAGGCACCTGCAGTCTTCTGTAGGAGCCCATAGGGTTTTAGTGAGGTTCCGTTGTGTCGCTAAGGGTCTTGTAGAGTGCTGTCGGGTCCTGGAGTATTCTGTAGGGTTCCAGAGGGGCTCGTAGGGTTCCGTTGAAATCTGTAGGCTTCCCTAGGGGCCCGTGGAGTCCCGTAGATTTCCGTAGGGACCTGTAGGGTTGTGTAAGTGCCCGCAGGGGTTGGTAGGAGCTTGTAGGGTGCCATAAGTTTCCAGAGGGTTGTGTAGGGTTCCGTAGGGGCCTGTGGTGTTCCCTAGGGGCCTGTAGAGTCTCGTACGGTTCCGTAGGGGCCTGTGGTGTTCCCTAGGGGCCTGTAGAGTCTCGTACGGTTTTGTAGGGGCCTGTAAGTGTTCCCTAGGGGCCTCTAGAGTCTCGTACAGTTCCGTAGGGTCCTGTAGGTTTCCATAAGCGCCCGCAGAGGTCTGAAGGGGCCCGTACTGTTCCGTAAGGATCCATAGGGTTCCGTAGAGCTTCGTAGGTTCCCTAGAGGCCTGTAGAGTACCGCAGGAGCCAGTAGTGTTCTGTAGGGGCCCGTAAGGTTCCTTCCGTAGGGGCTGGCAGTGTTCCGTAGGGGCCTGTAGGGTTGTGTAAGTGCCCGCAGCAGTCTGTAGGAGTCTGTGGGATTCTGTAAGGTTCTGGAGGGTTCTGCAGGGTTCTGTAGGGGCCCGTAGAGTTCCGTAGTGGCTGGTAAAGTTCCGTAGGGCCCTGTGGGGTTCTGTATGGACCTGTAGGGTTCTGTAGGGGCCTGCAGGGTTCTGTAAGTGCCCGCAGGTGTCTGTAGGGTTCCGTAGGGGTCTGTAGGGTTCCGTAGGCACCTGCACTCTTCTGTAGGAGCCCATAGGGTTTTAGTGAGGTTCCGTTGTGTCGCTAAGGGTCTTGTAGAGTGCTGTCGGGTCCTGGAGTATTCTGTAGGGTTCCAGAGGGGCTCGTAGGGTTCCGTTGAAATCTGTAGGCTTCCCTAGGGGCCCGTGGAGTCCCGTAGATTTCCGTAGGGACCTGTAGGGTTGTGTAAGTGCCCGCAGGGGTTGGTAGGAGCTTGTAGGGTGCCATAAGTTTCCAGAGGGTTGTGTAGGGTTCCGTAGGGGCCTGTGGTGTTCCCTAGGGTCCTGTAGAGTCTCGTACGGTTCCGTAGGGGCCTGTGGTGTTCCCTAGGGGCCTGTAGAGTCTCGTACGGTTTTGTAGGGGCCTGTAAGTGTTCCCTAGGGGCCTCTAGAGTCTCGTAGAGTTCCGTAGGGTCCTGTAGTTTTCCATAAGCGCCCGCAGAGGTCTGAAGGGGCCCGTCCTGTTCCGTAAGGATCCATAGGGTTCCGTAGAGCTTCGTAGGTTCCCTAGAGGCCTGTAGAGTACCGCAGGAGCCAGTAGTGTTCTGTAGGGGCCCGTAGGGTTCCTTCCGTAGGGGCTGACAGTGTTCCGTAGGGGCCTGTAGGGTTGTGTAAGTGCCCGCAGCAGTCTGTAGGAGTCTGTGGGATTCTGTAAGGTTCTGGAGGGTTCTGCAGGGTTCTGTAGGGGCCCGTAGAGTTCCCTAGTGGCTGGTAAAGTTCCGTAGGGCCCTGTGGGGTTCTGTATGGACCTGTAGGGTTCTGTAGGGGCCTGCAGGGTTCTGTAAGTGCCCGCAGGTGTCTGTAGGGTTCCGTACGGGTCTGTAGGGTTCCGTAGGCGCCTGCAGTGTTCTGTAAGAGCCCATAGGGTTTTAGTGAGGTTCCGTTGTGTTGCTAAGGGTCTTGTAGAGTGCTGTCGGGTCCTGGAGTATTCTGTAGGGTTCCAGAGGGGCTCGTAGGGTTCTGTCGAAGTCTGTAGGCTTCCCTAGGGGCCCGTGGAGTTCCGTAGATTTCCGTAGGGACCTGTAGGTTTGTGTAAGTGCCCGCAGGGGTTGGTAGGAGCTTGTAGGGTGCCATAAGTTTCCAGAGGGTTGTGTAGGGTTCCGTAGGGGCCTGTGGTGTTCCCTAGGGGCCTCTAGAGTCTCGTACCGTTCCGTAGGGGCCTGTAGTGTTCCCTAGGGGCCTCTAGAGTCTCGTACAGTTCCGTAGGGTCCTGTAGGTTTCCATAAGCGCCCGCAGAGGTCTGAAGGGGCCCGTACTGTTCCGTAAGGATCCATAGGGTTCCGTAGAGCTTCGTAGGTTCCCTAGAGGCCTGTAGAGTACCGCAGGAGCCAGTAGTGTTCTGTAGGGGCCCGTAGGGTTCCTTCCATAGGGGCTGACAGTGTTCCATAGGGGCCTGTAGGGTTGTGTAAGTGCCCGCAGCAGTCTGTAGGAGTCTGTGGGATTCTGTAAGGTTCTGGAGGGTTCTGCAGGGTTCTGTAGGGGCCCGTAGAGTTCCGTAGTGGCTGGTAAAGTTCCGTAGGGCCCTGTGGGGTTCTGTATGGACCTGTAGGGTTCTGTAGGGGCCTGCAGGGTTCTGTAAGTGCCCGCAGGTGTCTGTAGGGTTCCGTACGGGTCTGTAGGGTTCCGTAGGCGCCTGCAGTGTTCTGTAAGAGCCCATAGGGTTTTAGTGAGGTTCCGTTGTGTTGCTAAGGGTCTTGTAGAGTGCTGTCGGGTCCTGGAGTATTCTGTAGGGTTCCAGAGGGGCTCGTAGGGTTCTGTCGAAATCTGTAGGCTTCCCTAGGGGCCCGTGGAGTCCCGTAGATTTCCGTAGGGACCTGTAGGGTTGTGTAAGTGCCCGCAGGGGTTGGTAGGAGCTTGTAGGGTGCCATAAGTTTCCAGAGGGTTGTGTAGGGTTCTGTAGGGGCCTGTGGTGTTCCCTAGGGGCCTGTAGAGTCTCGTACATTTCCGTAGGGTCCTGTAGGTTTCCATAAGCGCTCGCAGAGGTCTGAAGGGGCCCGTCCTGTTCCGTAAGGATCCACAGGGCTCTGTAGAGAGTCATAGGTTCCCTAGAAGCCTGTAGAGTACCGCAGGAGCCAGTAGTGTTCTGTAGGGGCCTGTAGGGTTGAGTAAGTGCCCGCAGGAGTCTGTAGGAATCCGTGGGATTCTGTAAGGTTCCGGAGGGTTCTGCAGGGTTCCGTAGGGGCCCGTAGAGTTCCGTAGTGGCTGGTAAAGTTCCCTAGGGCCCTGTACCGTTCCGTAACTGCCTGCAAGGGTCTTTAGGCTTCCGTAGGGGCTGGTAGGGTTCCATAAAGTTCCGTGGGTTCCTGCAGAGTTCTGCAAGTGCCCGCAAGGGCCTGTAGGGGCGCACAGTGTTTCTGTCAGGTTCCGTAGAGTTCCGTAGGGGCCATAGGTTTCCGTAGCGGCTGGTAGTATTCCGTAGGGGTCTGTAGGGTTCCATAGGCACCTGCAGTGTTCTGTAGGAGCCCATAGGGTTTTAGTGAGGTTCTGTTGTGTCGCTAAGGGTCTTGTAGAGTGCTGTCGGGTCCTGTAGTGTTCTGTAGGGTTCCAGAGGGGCTCGTAGGGTTCCGTTGAAATCTGTAGGCTTCCCTAGGGGCCCGTGGAGTCCCGTAGATTTCCATAGGGACCTGTAGGGTTGTGTAAGTGCCCGCAGGGGTTGGTAGGAGGTTGTAGGGTGCCATAAGTTTCCAGAGGGTTGTGTAGGGTTCCGTAGGGGCCTGTGGTGTTCCCTAGGGGCCTGTAGAGTCTCGTACGGTTCCGTAGGGGCCTGTGGTGTTCCCTAGGGGCCTGTAGAGTCTCGTACGGTTTTGTAGGGGCCTGTAAGTGTTCCCTAGGGGCCTCTAGAGTCTCGTACAGTTCCGTAGGGTCCTGTAGTTTTCCATAAGCGCCCGCAGAGGTCTGAAGGGGCCCGTCCTGTTCCGTAAGGATCCATAGGGTTCCGTAGAGCTTCGTAGGTTCCCTAGAGGCCTGTAGAGTACCGCAGGAGCCAGTAGTGTTCTGTAGGGGCCCGTAGGGTTCCTTCCGTAGGGGCTGACAGTGTTCCGTAGGGGCCTGTAGGGTTGTGTAAGTGCCCGCAGAAGTCTGTAGGAGTCTGTGGGATTCTGTAAGGTTCTGGAGGGTTCTGCAGGGTTCTGTAGGGGCCCGTAGAGTTCCGTAGTGGCTGGTAATCTTCCGTAGGGCCCTGTGGGGTTCTGTATGGACCTGTAGGGTTCTGTAGGGGCCTGCAGGCTTCTGTAAGTGCCCGCAAGTGTCTGTAGGGTTCCGTAGGGGTCTGTAGGGTTCCGTAGGCGCCTGCAGTGTTCTGTAGGAGCCCATAGGGTTTTAGTGAGGTTCCGTTGTGTTGCTAAGGGTCTTGTAGAGTGCTGTCGGGTCCTGGAGTATTCTGTAGGGTTCCAGAGGGGCTCGTAGGGTTCTGTCGAAATCTGTAGGCTTCCTAGGGGCCCGTGGAGTCCCGTAGATTTCCGTAGGGACCTGTAGGGTTGTGTAAGTGCCCGCAGGGGTTGGTAGGAGCTTGTAGGGTGCCATAAGTTTCCAGAGGGTTGTGTAGGGTTCCGTAGGGGCCTGTGGTGTTCCCTAGGGGCCTGTAGAGTCTCGTACCGTTCCGTAGGGGCCTGTGGTGTTCCCTAGGGGCCTGTAGAGTCTCGTACGGTTTTGTAGGGGCCTGTAAGTGTTCCCTAGGGGCCTCTAGAGTCTCGTACAGTTCCGTAGGGTCCTGTAGGTTTCCATAAGCGCCCGCAGAGGTCTGAAGGGGCCCGTCCTGTTCCGTAAGGATCCATAGGGTTCCGTAGAGCTTCGTAGGTTCCCTAGAGGCCTGTAGAGTACCGCAGGAGCCAGTAGTGTTCTGTAGGGGCCCGTAGGGTTCCTTCCGTAGGGGCTGACAGTGTTCCGTAGGGGCCTGTAGGGTTGTGTAAGTGCCCGCAGCAGTCTGTAGGAGTCTGTGCGATTCTGTAAGGTTCTGGAGGGTTCTGCAGGGTTCTGTAGGGGCCCGTAGAGTTCCGTAGTGGCTGGTAAAGTTCCGTAGGGCCCTGTGGGGTTCTGTATGGACCTGTAGGGTTCTGTAGGGGCCTGCAGGGTTCTGTAAGTGCCCGCAGGTGTCTGTAGGGTTCCGTACGGGTCTGTAGGGTTCCGTAGGCGCCTGCAGTGTTCTGTAAGAGCCCATAGGGTTTTAGTGAGGTTCCGTTGTGTTGCTAAGGGTCTTGTAGAGTGCTGTCGGGTCCTGGAGTATTCTGTAGGGTTCCAGAGGGGCTCGTAGGATTCTGTCGAAATCTGTAGGCTTCCCTAGGGGCCCATAGAGTCCCGTAGATTTCCGTAGGGGCCTGTAGGGTTGTGTAAGTGCCCGCAGGGGTTGGTAGGAGCTTGTAGGGTGCCATAAGTTTCCAGAGGGTTGTGTAGGGTTCCGTAGGGGCCTGTGGTGTTCCCTAGGGGCCTGTAGAGTCTCGTACCGTTCCGTAGGGGCCTGTAGTGTTCCCTAGGGGCCTCTAGAGTCTCGTACAGTTCCGTAGGGTCCTGTAGGTTTCCATAAGCGCCCGCAGAGGTCTGAAGGGGCCCGTCCTGTTCCGTAAGGATCCATAGGGTTCCGTAGAGCTTCGTAGGTTCCCTAGAGGCCTGTAGAGTACCGCAGGAGCCAGTAGTGTTCTGTAGGGGCCCGTAGGGTTCCTTCCGTAGGGGCTGACAGTGTTCCGTAGGGGCCTGTAGGGTTGTGTAAGTGCCCGCAGCAGTCTGTAGGAGTCTGTGGGATTCTGTAAGGTTCTGGAGGGTTCTGCAGGGTTCTGTAGGGGCCCGTAAAGTTCCGTAGTGGCTGGTAAAGTTCCGTAGGGCCCTGTGGGGTTCTGTATGGACCTGTAGGGTTCTGTAGGGGCCTGCAGGGTTCTGTAAGTGCCCGCAGGTGTCTGTAGGGTTCCGTACGGGTCTGTAGGGTTCCGTAGGCGCCTGCAGTGTTCTGTAAGAGCCCATAGGGTTTTAGTGAGGTTCCGTTGTGTTGCTAAGGGTCTTGTAGAGTGCTGTCGGGTCCTGGAGTATTCTGTAGGGTTCCAGAGGGGCTCGTAGGGTTCTGTCGAAGTCTGTAGGCTTCCCTAGGGGCCCGTGGAGTCCCGTAGATTGCCGTTGGGACCTGTAGGGTTGTGTAAGTGCCCGCAGGGGTTGGTAGGAGCTTGTAGGGTGCCATAAGTTTCCAGAGGGTTGTGTAGGGTTCCGTAGGGGCCTGTGGTGTTCCCTAGGGGCCTCTAGAGTCTCGTACCGTTCCGTAGGGGCCTGTAGTGTTCCCTAGGGGCCTCTAGAGTCTCGTACAGTTCCGTAGGGTCCTGTAGGTTTCCATAAGCGCCCGCAGAGGTCTGAAGGGGCCCGTACTGTTCCGTAAGGATCCATAGGGTTCCGTAGAGCTTCGTAGGTTCCCTAGAGGCCTGTAGAGTACCGCAGGAGCCAGTAGTGTTCTGTAGGGGCCCGTAGGGTTCCTTCCATAGGGGCTGACAGTGTTCCATAGGGGCCTGTAGGGTTGTGTAAGTGCCCGCAGCAGTCTGTAGGAGTCTGTGGGATTCTGTAAGGTTCTGGAGGGTTCTGCAGGGTTCTGTAGGGGCCCGTAGAGTTCCGTAGTGGCTGGTAAAGTTCCGTAGGGCCCTGTGGGGTTCTGTATGGACCTGTAGGGTTCTGTAGGGGCCTGCAGGGTTCTGTAAGTGCCCGCAGGTGTCTGTAGGGTTCCGTACGGGTCTGTAGGGTTCCGTAGGCGCCTGCAGTGTTCTGTAAGAGCCCATAGGGTTTTAGTGAGGTTCCGTTGTGTTGCTAAGGGTCTTGTAGAGTGCTGTCGGGTCCTGGAGTATTCTGTAGGGTTCCAGAGGGGCTCGTAGGATTCTGTCGAAATCTGTAGGCTTCCCTAGGGGCCCATAGAGTCCCGTAGATTTCCGTAGGGGCCTGTAGGGTTGTGTAAGTGCCCGCAGGGGTTGGTAGGAGCTTGTAGGGTGCCATAAGTTTCCAGAGGGTTGTGTAGGGTTCCGTAGGGGCCTGTGGTGTTCCCTAGGGGCCTGTAGAGTCTCGTACCGTTCCGTAGGGGCCTGTAGTGTTCCCTAGGGGCCTCTAGAGTCTCGTACAGTTCCGTAGGGTCCTGTAGGTTTCCATAAGCGCCCGCAGAGGTCTGAAGGGGCCCGTCCTGTTCCGTAAGGATCCATAGGGTTCCGTAGAGCTTCGTAGGTTCCCTAGAGGCCTGTAGAGTACCGCAGGAGCCAGTAGTGTTCTGTAGGGGCCCGTAGGGTTCCTTCCGTAGGGGCTGACAGTGTTCCGTAGGGGCCTGTAGGGTTGTGTAAGTGCCCGCAGCAGTCTGTAGGAGTCTGTGGGATTCTGTAAGGTTCTGGAGGGTTCTGCAGGGTTCTGTAGGGGCCCGTAAAGTTCCGTAGTGGCTGGTAAAGTTCCGTAGGGCCCTGTGGGGTTCTGTATGGACCTGTAGGGTTCTGTAGGGGCCTGCAGGGTTCTGTAAGTGCCCGCAGGTGTCTGTAGGGTTCCGTACGGGTCTGTAGGGTTCCGTAGGCGCCTGCAGTGTTCTGTAAGAGCCCATAGGGTTTTAGTGAGGTTCCGTTGTGTTGCTAAGGGTCTTGTAGAGTGCTGTCGGGTCCTGGAGTATTCTGTAGGGTTCCAGAGGGGCTCGTAGGGTTCTGTCGAAGTCTGTAGGCTTCCCTAGGGGCCCGTGGAGTCCCGTAGATTGCCGTTGGGACCTGTAGGGTTGTGTAAGTGCCCGCAGGGGTTGGTAGGAGCTTGTAGGGTGCCATAAGTTTCCAGAGGGTTGTGTAGGGTTCCGTAGGGGCCTGTGGTGTTCCCTAGGGGCCTCTAGAGTCTCGTACCGTTCCGTAGGGGCCTGTAGTGTTCCCTAGGGGCCTCTAGAGTCTCGTACAGTTCCGTAGGGTCCTGTAGGTTTCCATAAGCGCCCGCAGAGGTCTGAAGGGGCCCGTACTGTTCCGTAAGGATCCATAGGGTTCCGTAGAGCTTCGTAGGTTCCCTAGAGGCCTGTAGAGTACCGCAGGAGCCAGTAGTGTTCTGTAGGGGCCCGTAGGGTTCCTTCCATAGGGGCTGACAGTGTTCCATAGGGGCCTGTAGGGTTGTGTAAGTGCCCGCAGCAGTCTGTAGGAGTCTGTGGGATTCTGTAAGGTTCTGGAGGGTTCTGCAGGGTTCTGTAGGGGCCCGTAGAGTTCCGTAGTGGCTGGTAAAGTTCCGTAGGGCCCTGTGGGGTTCTGTATGGACCTGTAGGGTTCTGTAGGGGCCTGCAGGGTTCTGTAAGTGCCCGCAGGTGTCTGTAGGGTTCCGTACGGGTCTGTAGGGTTCCGTAGGCGCCTGCAGTGTTCTGTAAGAGCCCATAGGGTTTTAGTGAGGTTCCGTTGTGTTGCTAAGGGTCTTGTAGAGTGCTGTCGGGTCCTGGAGTATTCTGTAGGGTTCCAGAGGGGCTCGTAGGGTTCTGTCGAAATCTGTAGGCTTCCCTAGGGGCCCGTGGAGTCCCGTAGATTTCCGTAGGGACCTGTAGGGTTGTGTAAGTGCCCGCAGGGGTTGGTAGGAGCTTGTAGGGTGCCATAAGTTTCCAGAGGGTTGTGTAGGGTTCCGTAGGGGCCTGTGGTGTTCCCTAGGGGCCTGTAGAGTCTCGTACAGTTCCGTAGGGTCCTGTAGGTTTCCATAAGCGCTCGCAGAGGTCTGAAGGGGCCCGTACTGTTCCGTAAGAATCCACAGGGCTCTGTAGAGAGTCATAGGTTCCCTAGAAGCCTGTAGAGTACCGCAGGAGCCAGTAGTGTTCTGTAGGGGCCTGTAGGGTTGAGTAAGTGCCCGAAGGAGTCTGTAGGAATCCGTGGGATTCTGTAAGGTTCCGGAGGGTTCTGCAGGGTTCCGTAGGGGCCCGTAGAGTTCCGTAGTGGCTGGTAAAGTTCCGTAGGGCCCTGTGGGGTTCTGTATGGACCTGTAGGGTTCTGTAGGGGCCTGCAGGGTTCTGTAAGTGCCCGCAGGTGTCTGTAGGGTTCCGTACGGGTCTGTAGGGTTCCGTAGGCGCCTGCAGTGTTCTGTAAGAGCCCATAGGGTTTTAGTGAGGTTCCGTTGTGTTGCTAAGGGTCTTGTAGAGTGCTGTCGGGTCCTGGAGTATTCTGTAGGGTTCCAGAGGGGCTCGTAGGGTTCTGTCGAAATCTGTAGGCTTCCCTAGGGGCCCGTGGAGTCCCGTAGATTTCCGTAGGGACCTGTAGGGTTGTGTAAGTGCCCGCAGGGGTTGGTAGGAGCTTGTAGGGTGCCATAAGTTTCCAGAGGGTTGTGTAGGGTTCCGTAGGGGCCTGTGGTGTTCCCTAGGGGCCTGTAGAGTCTCGTACATTTCCGTAGGGTCCTGTAGGTTTCCATAAGCGCTCGCAGAGGTCTGAAGGGGCCCGTCCTGTTCCGTAAGGATCCACAGGGCTCTGTAGAGAGTCATAGGTTCCCTAGAAGCCTGTAGAGTACCGCAGGAGCCAGTAGTGTTCTGTAGGGGCCTGTAGGGTTGAGTAAGTGCCCGCAAGAGTCTGTAGGAATCCGTGGGATTCTGTAAGGTTCCGGAGGGTTCTGCAGGGTTCCGTAGGGGCCCGTAGAGTTCCGTAGTGGCTGGTAAAGTTCCCTAGGGCCCTGTACCGTTCCGTAACTGCCTGCAAGGGTCTTTAGGCTTCCGTAGGGGCTGGTAGGGTTCCATAAAATTCCGTGGGTTCCTGCAGAGTTCTGCAAGTGCCCGCAAGGGCCTGTAGGGGCGCACAGTGTTTCTGTCAGGTTCCGTAGAGTTCCGTAGGGGCCATAGGTTTCCGTAGCGGCTGGTAGTATTCCGTAGGGGTCTGTAGGGTTCCATAGGCACCTGCAGTGTTCTGTAAGAGCCCACAGGGTTTTAGTGAGGTTCTGTTGTGTTGCTAAGGGTCTTGCAGAGTGCTGTCGGGTCCTGGAGTATTCTGTAGGGTTCCAGAGGGGCTCGTAGGGTTCCGTTGAAATCTGTAGGCTTCCCTAGGGGCCCGTGGAGTCCCGTAGATTTCCATAGGGACCTGTAGGGTTGTGTAAGTGCCCGCAGGGGTTGGTAGGAGGTTGTAGGGTGCCATAAGTTTCCAGAGGGTTGTGTAGGGTTCCGTAGGGGCCTGTGGTGTTCCCTAGGGGCCTGTAGAGTCTCGTACGGTTCCGTAGGGGCCTGTGGTGTTCCCTAGGGGCCTGTAGAGTCTCGTACGGTTTTGTAGGGGCCTGTAAGTGTTCCCTAGGGGCCTCTAGAGTCTCGTACAGTTCCGTAGGGTCCTGTAGTTTTCCATAAGCGCCCGCAGAGGTCTGAAGGGGCTTGTACTGTTCCGTAAGGATCCATAGGGTTCCGTAGAGCTTCGTAGGTTCCCTAGAGGCCTGTAGAGTACCGCAGGAGCCAGTAGTGTTCTGTAGGGGCCCGTAGGGTTCCTTCCGTAGGGGCTGACAGTGTTCCGTAGGGGCCTGTAGGGTTGTGTAAGTGCCCGCAGCAGTCTGTAGGAGTCTGTGGGATTCTGTAAGGTTCTGGAGGGTTCTGCAGGGT
Organism: Numenius arquata; assembly: GCF_964106895.1. Taxonomy (NCBI): domain Eukaryota; kingdom Metazoa; phylum Chordata; class Aves; order Charadriiformes; family Scolopacidae; genus Numenius; species Numenius arquata. The sequence continues at coordinate 133,303 of NW_027415092.1, forward strand.
TCTGTAGGGGCCCGTAGAGTTCCGTAGTGGCTGGTAAAGTTCCGTAGGGCCCTGTGGGGTTCTGTATGGACCTGTAGGGTTCTGTAGGGGCCTGCAGGCTTCTGTAAGTGCCCGCAAGTGTCTGTAGGGTTCCGTAGGGGTCTGTAGGGTTCCGTAGGCGCCTGCAGTGTTCTGTAGGAGCCCATAGGGTTTTAGTGAGGTTCCGTTGTGTTGCTAAGGGTCTTGTAGAGTGCTGTCGGGTCCTGGAGTATTCTGTAGGGTTCCAGAGGGGCTCGTAGGGTTCTGTCGAAATCTGTAGGCTTCCTAGGGGCCCGTGGAGTCCCGTAGATTTCCGTAGGGACCTGTAGGGTTGTGTAAGTGCCCGCAGGGGTTGGTAGGAGCTTGTAGGGTGCCATAAGTTTCCAGAGGGTTGTGTAGGGTTCCGTAGGGGCCTGTGGTGTTCCCTAGGGGCCTCTAGAGTCTCGTACAGTTCCGTAGGGTCCTGTAGGTTTCCATAAGCGCCCGCAGAGGTCTGAAGGGGCCCGTCCTGTTCCGTAAGGATCCACAGGGCTCTGTAGAGAGTCATAGGTTCCCTAGAAGCCTGTAGAGTACCGCAGGAGCCATTAGTGTTCTGTAGGGGCCCGTAGGGTTCCTTCCATAGGGGCTGGCAGTGTTCCGTAGGGTCCTCTAGGGTTGAGTAAGTGCCCGCAGGAGTCCGTAGGATTCCGTGGGATTCTGTAAGGTTCTGGAGGGTTCTGCAGGGTTCCGTAGGGGCCCGTAGAGTTCCGTAGTGGCTGGTAAAGTTCCCTAGGGCCCTGTACCGTTCCGTAACTGCCTGCAATGGTCTTTAGGCTTCCGTAGGGGCTGGTAGGGTTCCATAAAGTTCCGTGGGTTCCTGCAGAGTTCTGCAAGTGCCCGCAAGGGCCTGTAGGGGTGCACAGTGTTTCTGTCAGGTTCCGTAGAGTTCCGTAGGGGCCATAGGTTTCCGTAGCGGCTGGTAGTATTCCGTAGGGGTCTGTAGGGTTCCGTAGGCACCTGCAGTGTTCTGTAGGAGCCCATAGGGTTTTAGTGAGGTTCCGTTGTGTCGCTAAGGGTCTTGTAGAGTGCTGTCGGGTCCTGGAGTATTCTGTAGGGTTCCAGAGGGGCTCGTAGGGTTCCGTCGAAATCTGTAGGGTTCCCTAGGGGCCCATAGAGTCCCGTAGATTTCCGTAGGGGCCTGTAGGGTTGTGTAAGTGCCCGCAGGGGTTGGTAGGAGCTTGTAGGGTGCCATATGTTTCCGGAGGGTTGTGTAGGGTTCCGTAGGGGCCTGTGGTGTTCCTTAGGGGCCTGTAGAGTCTCGTACCGTTCCGTAGGGGCCTGTAGTGTTCCCTAGGGGCCTGTAGAGTCTCGTACAGTTCCGTAGGGTCCTGTAGGTTTCCATAAGCGCCCGCAGAGGTCTGAAGGGGCCCGTCCTGTTTTGTAAGGATCCACAGGGCTCTGTAGAGAGTCATAGGTTCCCTAGAAGCCTGTAGAGTACCGCAGGAGCCAGTAGTGTTCTGTAGGGGCCCGTAGGGTTCCTTCCGTAGGGGCTGACAGTGTTCCGTAGGGGCCTGTAGGGTTGTGTAAGTGCCCGCAGCAGTCTGTAGGAGTCTGTGGGATTCTGTAAGGTTCTGGAGGGTTCTGCAGGGTTCTGTAGGGGCCCGTAGAGTTCCGTAGTGGCTGGTAAAGTTCCGTAGGGCCCTGTGGGGTTCTGTATGGACCTGTAGGGTTCTGTAGGGGCCTGCAGGGTTCTGTAAGTGCCCGCAGGTGTCTGTAGGGTTCCGTACGGGTCTGTAGGGTTCCGTAGGCGCCTGCAGTGTTCTGTAAGAGCCCATAGGGTTTTAGTGAGGTTCCGTTGTGTTGCTAAGGGTCTTGTAGAGTGCTGTCGGGTCCTGGAGTATTCTGTAGGGTTCCAGAGGGGCTCGTAGGGTTCTGTCGAAATCTGTAGGCTTCCCTAGGGGCCCGTGGAGTCCCGTAGATTTCCGTAGGGACCTGTAGGGTTGTGTAAGTGCCCGCAGGGGTTGGTAGGAGCTTGTAGGGTGCCATAAGTTTCCAGAGGGTTGTGTAGGGTTCCGTAGGGGCCTGTGGTGTTCCCTAGGGGCCTCTAGAGTCTCATACCGTTCCGTAGGGGCCTGTAGTGTTCCCTAGGGGCCTGTAGAGTCTCGTACAGTTCCGTAGGGTCCTGTAGGTTTCCATAAGCGCCCGCAGAGGTCTGAAGGGGCCCGTACTGTTCCGTAAGGATCCATAGGGTTCCGTAGAGCTTCGTAGGTTCCCTAGAGGCCTGTAGAGTACCACAGGAGCCAGTAGTGTTCTGTAGGGGCCCGTAGGGTTCCTTCCATAGGGGCTGACAGTGTTCCATAGGGGCCTGTAGGGTTGTGTAAGTGCCCGCAGCAGTCTGTAGGAGTCTGTGGGATTCTGTAAGGTTCTGGAGGGTTCTGCAGGGTTCTGTAGGGGCCCGTAGAGTTCCGTAGTGGCTGGTAAAGTTCCGTAGGGCCCTGTGGGGTTCTGTATGGACCTGTAGGGTTCTGTAGGGGCCTGCAGGGTTCTGTAAGTGCCCGCAGGTGTCTGTAGGGTTCCGTACGGGTCTGTAGGGTTCCGTAGGCGCCTGCAGTGTTCTGTAAGAGCCCATAGGGTTTTAGTGAGGTTCCGTTGTGTTGCTAAGGGTCTTGTAGAGTGCTGTCGGGTCCTGGAGTATTCTGTAGGGTTCCAGAGGGGCTCGTAGGGTTCTGTCGAAATCTGTAGGCTTCCCTAGGGGCCCGTGGAGTCCCGTAGATTTCCGTAGGGACCTGTAGGGTTGTGTAAGTGCCCGCAGGGGTTGGTAGGAGCTTGTAGGGTGCCATAAGTTTCCAGAGGGTTGTGTAGGGTTCCGTAGGGGCCTGTGGTGTTCCCTAGGGGCCTGTAGAGTCTCGTACAGTTCCGTAGGGTCCTGTAGGTTTCCATAAGCGCTCGCAGAGGTCTGAAGGGGCCCGTCCTGTTCCGTAAGAATCCACAGGGCTCTGTAGAGAGTCATAGGTTCCCTAGAAGCCTGTAGAGTACCGCAGGAGCCAGTAGTGTTCTGTAGGGGCCTGTAGGGTTGAGTAAGTGCCCGAAGGAGTCTGTAGGAATCCGTGGGATTCTGTAAGGTTCCGGAGGGTTCTGCAGGGTTCCGTAGGGGCCCGTAGAGTTCCGTAGTGGCTGGTAAAGTTCCGTAGGGCCCTGTGGGGTTCTGTATGGACCTGTAGGGTTCTGTAGGGGCCTGCAGGGTTCTGTAAGTGCCCGCAGGTGTCTGTAGGGTTCCGTACGGGTCTGTAGGGTTCCGTAGGCGCCTGCAGTGTTCTGTAGGAGCCCATAGGGTTTTCGTGAGGTTCCGTTGTGTTGCTAAGGGTCTTGTAGAGTGCTGTCGGGTCCTGGAGTATTCTGTAGGGTTCCAGAGGGGCTGGTAGATTTCCGTCGAAATCTGAAGGGTTCCCTAGGGGCCCGTAGAGTCCCATAGATTTCCGTAGGGGCCTGTAGGGTTGTGTAAGTGCCCGCAGGGGTTGGTAGGAGCTTGTAGGGTGCCATATGTTTCCGGAGGGTTGTGTAGGGTTCCGTAGGGACCCGTAGAGTTCCGTAGTGGCTGGTAAAGTTCCGTAGGGCCCTGTGGGGTTCTGTATGGACCTGTAGGGTTCCGTAGGGGCCTGCAGGGTTCCGTAAGTGCCCGCAGGTGTCTGTAGGGTTCCGTAGGGGTCTGTAGGGTTCCGTAGGCACCTGCAGTGTTCTGTAGGAGCCCATAGGGTTTTAGTGAGGTTCCGTTGTGTTGCTAAGGGTCTTGTAGAGTGCTGTCAGGTCCTGGAGTATTCTGTAGGGTTCCAGAGGGGCTCATAGGGTTCCGTCGAAATCTGTAGGGTTCCCTAGGGGCCCATAGAGTCCCGTAGATTTCCGTAGGGACCTGTAGGGTTGTGTAAGTGCTCGCAGGGGTTGGTAGGAGCTTGTAGGGTTCCATAAGTTTCCAGAGGGTTGTGTAGGGTTCCGTAGGGGCCTGTGGTGTTCCCTAAGGGCCTGTAGAGTCTCGTACGGTTCCGTAGGGGCCTGTGGTGTTCCCTAGGGGCCTGTAGAGTCTCGTACAGTTCTGTAGGGTCCTGTAGGTTTCCATAAGCGCCCGCAGAGGTCTGAAGGGGCCCGTACTGTTCCGTAAGGATCCATAGGGCTCCGTAGAGCTTCGTAGGTTCCCTAGAGGCCTCTGGAGTACCGCAGGAGCCAGTAGTGTTCTGTAGGGGCCCGTAGGGTTCCTTCCATAGGAGCTGGCAGTGTTCCGTAGGGTCCTCTAGGGTTGAGTAAGTGCCCGCAGAAGTCTGTAGGAATCCGTGGGATTCTGTAAGGTTCTGGAGGGTTCTGCAGGGTTCCGCAGGGGCCCGTAGAGTTCCATAGTGGCTGGTAAAGTTCCCTAGGGCCCTGTACCGTTCCGTAACTGCCTGCAAGGGTCTTTAGGCTTCCGTAGGGGCTGGTAGGGTTCCATAAAGTTCCGTGGGTTCCTGCAGAGTTCTGCAAGTGCCCGCAAGGGCCTGTAGGGGCGCACAGTGTTTCTGCCAGGTTCTGCAGAGTTCCGTAGGGGCCATATTTTTCTGTAGTGGCTGGTAGTATTCTGTAGGGGTCTGTAGGTTTCCGTAGGCACCTGCAGTGTTCTGTAGGAGCCCATAGGGTTTTAGTGAGGTTCCGTTGTGTTGCTAAGGGTCTTGTAGAGTGCTGTCGGGTCCTGGAGTATTCTGTAGGGTTCCAGAGGGGCTGGTAGGGTTCCGTCGAAATCTGTAGGGTTCCCTAGGGGCCCATAGAGTCCCGTAGATTGCCGTAGGGACCTGTAGGGTTGTGTAAGTGCTCGCAGGGGTTGGTAGGAGCTTATAGGGTTCCATAAGTTTCCAGAGGGTTGTGTAGGGTTCCGTAGGGGCCTGTGGTGTTCCCTAAGGGCCTGTAGAGTCTCGTACGGTTCCGTAGGGGCCTGTGGTGTTCCCTAGGGGCCTGTAGAGTCTCGTACTGTTCCGTAGGGTCCTGTAGGTTTCCATAAGCGGCCGCAGAGGTCTGAAGGGGCCCGTACTGTTCCGTAAGGATCCATAGGGTTCCGTAGAGCTTCGTAGGTTCCCTAGAGGCCTGTGGAGTACCGCAGGAGCCAGTAGTGTTCCGTAGGGTCCTCTAGGGTTGAGTAAGTGCCCGCAGGAGTCTGTAGGAATCCGTGGGATTCTGTAAGGTTCTGGAGGGTTCTGCAGCGTTCCGTAGAGGCCCGTAGAGTTCCATAGTGGCTGGTAAAGTTCCCTAGGGCCCTGTACCGTTCCGTAACTGCCTGCAATGGTCTTTAGGCTTCCGTAGGGGCTGGTAGGGTTCCATAAAGTTCCGTGGGTTCCTGCAGAGTTCTGCAAGTGCCCGCAAGGGCCTGTAGGGGCGCACAGTGTTTCTGCCAGGTTCCGTAGAGTTCCGTAGGGGCCATATTTTTCTGTAGTGGCTGGTAGTATTCTGTAGGGGTCTGTAGGTTTCCGTAGGCACCTACAGTGTTCTGTAGGAGCCCATAGGGTTTTAGTGAGGTTCCGCTGTGTTGCTAAGGGTCTTGTAGAGTGCTGTCGGGTCCTGGAGTATTCTGTAGGGTTCCAGAGGGGCTGGTAGGGTTCCGTCGAAATCTGTAGGGTTCCCTAGGGGCCCATAGAGTCCCGTAGATTGCCGTTGGGACCTGTAGGGTTGTGTAAGTGCTCGCAGGGGTTGGTAGGAGCTTATAGGGTTCCATAAGTTTCCAGAGGGTTGTGTAGGGTTCCGTAGGGGCCTGTGGTGTTCCCTAAGGGCCTGTAGAGTCTCGTACGGTTCCGTAGGGGCCTGTGGTGTTCCCTAGGGGCCTGTAGAGTCTCGTACAGTTCCGTAGGGTCCTGTAGGTTTCCATAAGCGCCCGCAGAGGTCTGAAGGGGCCCGTACTGTGCCGTAAGGATCCATAGGGCTCCGTAGAGCTTCGTAGGTTCCCTAGAGGCCTCTGGAGTACCGCAGGAGCCAGTAGTGTTCTCTAGGGGCCCGTAGGGTTCCTTCCATAGGAGCTGGCAGTGTTCCGTAGGGTCCTCTAGGGTTGAGTAAGTGCCCGCAGGAGTCTGTAGGAATCCGTGGGATTCTGTAAGGTTCTGGAGGGTTCTGCAGGTTTCCGTAGGGGCCCGTAGAGTTCCGTAGTGGCTGGTAAAGTTCCCTAGGGCCCTGTACCGTTCCGTAACTGCCTGCAAGGGTCTTTAGGCTTCCGTAGGGGCTGGTAGGGTTCCATAAAGTTCCGTGGGTTCCTGCAGAGTTCTGCAAGTGCCCGCAAGGGCCTGTAGGGGCCCACAGTGTTTCTGCCAGGTTCCGTAGAGTTCCGTAGGGGCCATATTTTTCTGTAGTGGCTGGTAGTATTCTGTAGGGGTCTGTAGGTTTCCGTAGGCACCTACAGTGTTCCGTAGGAGCCCATAGGGTTTTAGTGAGGTTCCGTTGTGTTGCTAAGGGTCTTGTAGAGTGCTGTCGGGTCCTGGAGTATTCTGTAGGGTTCCAGAGGGGCTCGTAGGGTTCCGTCGAAATCTGTAGGGTTCCCTAGGGGCCCATAGAGTCCCGTAGATTGCCGTAGGGACCTGTAGGGTTGTGTAAGTGCTCGCAGGGGTTGGTAGGAGCTTGTAGGGTTCCATAAGTTTCCAGAGGGTTGTGTAGGGTTCCGTAGGGGCCTGTGGTGTTCCCTAGGGGCCTGTAGAGTCTCGTACAGTTCCGTAGGGTCCTGTAGGTTTCCATAAGTGCCCGCAGAGGTCTGAATGGGCCCGTACTGTTCCGTAAGGATCCATAGGGCTCCGTAGAGCTTCGTAGGTTCCCTAGAGGCCTGTGGAGTACCGCAGGAGCCAGTAGTGTTCTGTAGGGGCCCGTAGGGTTCCTTCCATAGGGGCTGGCAGTGTTCCGTAGGGTCCTCTAGGGTTGAGTAAGTGCCCGCAGGAGTCTGTAGGAATCCGTGGGATTCTGTAAGGTTCTGGAGGGTTCTGCAGCGTTCCGTAGGGGCCCGTAGAGTTCCATAGTGGCTGGTAAAGTTCCCTAGGGCCCTGTACCGTTCCGTAACTGCCTGCAAGGGTCTTTAGGCTTCCGTAGGGGCTGGTAGGGTTCCATAAAGTTCCGTGGGTTCCTGCAGAGTTCTGCAAGTGCCCGCAAGGGCCTGTAGGGGCGCACAGTGTTTCTGCCAGGTTCCGTAGAGTTCCGTAGGGGCCATATTTTTCTGTAGTGGCTGGTAGTATTCTGTAGGGGTCTGTAGGTTTCCGTAGGCACCTACAGTGTTCTGTAGGAGCCCATAGGGTTTTAGTGAGGTTCCGTTGTGTTGCTAAGGGTCTTGTAGAGTGCTGTCGGGTCCTGGAGTATTCTGTAGGGTTCCAGAGGGGCTCGTAGGGTTCCATCGAAATCTATAGGGATCCCTAGGGGCCCATAGAGTCCCGTAGATTTCCGTAGGGACCTGTAGGGTTGTGTAAGTGCCCGCAGAAGTCTGTAGGAGTCTGTGGGATTCTGTAAGGTTCCGGAGGGTTCTGCAGGGTTCCGTAGGGGCCCGTAGAGTTCCGTAGTGGCTGGTAAAGTTCCGTAGGGCCCTGTGGGGTTCTGTATGGACCTGTAGGGTTCTGTAGGGGCCTGCAGGGTTCCGTAAGTGCCCGCAGGTGTCTGTAGGGTTCCGTAGGGGTCTGTAGGGTTCCGTAGGCACCTGCAGTGTTCTGTAGGAGCCCATAGGGTTTTAGTGAGGTTCCGTTGTGTTGCTAAGGGTCTTGTAGAGTGCTGTCGGGTCCTGGAGTATTCTGTAGGGTTCCAGAGGGCCTCATAGGGTTCCATCGAAATCTGTAGGGTTCCCTAGGGGCCCGTAGAGTCCCGTAGATTTCCGTAGGGGCCTGTAGAGTTATGAAAGTGCCCGCAGGGGTTGGTAGGAGCTTGTAGGGTTCCATATGTTTCCGGAGGGTTGTGTAGGGTTCCGTAGGGGCCTGTGGTGTTCCCTAGGGGCCTGTAGAGTCTCGTACAGTTCCGTAGGGTCCTGTAGGTTTCCATAAGCGCCCGCAGAGGTCTGAAGGGGCCCGTACTGTTCCATAAGGATCCATAGGGTTCCGTAGAGCTTCGTAGGTTCCCTAGAGGCCTCTGGAGTACCGCAGGAGCCAGTAGTGTTCCGTAGGGTCCTCTAGGGTTGAGTAAGTGCCCGCAGGAGTCTGTAGGAATCCGTGGGATTCTGTAAGGTTCTGGAGGGTTCTGCAGCGTTCCGTAGGGGCCCGTAGAGTTCCATAGTGGCTGGTAAAGTTCCCTAGGGCCCTGTACCGTTCCGTAACTGCCTGCAAGGGTCTTTAGGCTTCCGTAGGGGCTGGTAGGGTTCCATAAAGTTCCGTGGGTTCCTGCAGAGTTCTGCAAGTGCCCGCAAGGGCCTGTAGGGGCGCACAGTGTTTCTGCCAGGTTCCGTAGAGTTCCGTAGGGGCCATATTTTTCTGTAGTGGCTGGTAGTATTCTGTAGGGGTCTGTAGGTTTCCGTAGGCACCTACAGTGTTCTGTAGGAGCCCATAGGGTTTTAGTGAGGTTCCGTTGTGTTGCTAAGGGTCTTGTAGAGTGCTGTCGGGTCCTGGAGTATTCTGTAGGGTTCCAGGTGGGCTGGTAGGGTTCCGTCGAAATCTGTAGGGTTCCCTAGGGGCCCATAGAGTCCCGTAGATTGCCGTAGGGACCTGTAGGGTTGTGTAAGTGCTCGCAGGGGTTGGTAGGAGCTTGTAGGGTTCCATAAGTTTCCAGAGGGTTGTGTAGGGTTCTGTAGGGGCCTGTGGTGTTCCCTAAGGGCCTGTAGAGTCTCGTACGGTTCCGTAGGGGCCTGTGGTGCTCCCTAAGGGCCTGTAGAGTCTCGTACAGTTCCGTAGGGGCCTGTAGAGTCTCGTACAGTTCTGTAGGGTCCTGTAGGTTTCCATAAGCGCCCGCAGAGGTCTGAAGGGGCCCGTACTGTTCCGTAAGGATCCATAGGGCTCCGTAGAGCTTCGTAGGTTCCCTAGAGGCCTCTGGAGTACCGCCGGAGCCAGTAGTGTTCTGTAGGGGCCCGTAGGGTTCCTTCCATAGGAGCTGGCAGTGTTCCGTAGGGTCCTCTAGGGTTGAGTAAGTGCCCGCAGGAGTCTGTAGGAATCCGTGGGATTCTGTAAGGTTCTGGAGGGTTCTGCAGGGTTCCGCATGGGCCCCGTAGAGTTCCATAGTGGCTGGTAAAGTTCCCTAGGGCCCTGTACCGTTCCGTAACTGCCTGCAAGGGTCTTTAGGCTTCCGTAGGGGCTGGTAGGGTTCCATAAAGTTCCGTGGGTTCCTGGAGAGTTCTGCAAGTGCCCGCAAGGGCCTGTAGGGGCCCACAGTGTTTCTGCCAGGTTCCGTAGAGTTCCGTAGGGGCCATATTTTTTCTGTAGTGGCTGGTAAGTATTCCGTAGGGGTCTGTAGGTTTCCGTAGGCACCTGCAGTGTTCTGTAGGAGCCCATAGGGTTTTAGTGAGGTTCCGTTGTGTTGCTAAGGGTCTTGTAGAGTGCTGTCGGGTCCTGGAGTATTCTGTAGGGTTCCAGAGGGGCTGGTAGATTTCCGTCGAAATCTGAAGGGTTCCCTAGGGGCCCGTAGAGTCCCATAGATTTCCGTAGGGGCCTGTAGGGTTGTGTAAGTGCCCGCAGGGGTTGGTAGGAGCTTGTAGGGTGCCATATGTTTCCGGAGGGTTGTGTAGGGTTCCGTAGGGACCCGTAGAGTTCCGTAGTGGCTGGTAAAGTTCCGTAGGGCCTGTGGGGTTCTGTATGGACCTGTAGGGTTCCGTAGGGGCCTGCAGGGTTCCGTAAGTGCCCGCAGGTGTCTGTAGGGTTCCGTAGGGGTCTGTAGGGTTCCGTAGGCACCTGCAGTGTTCTGTAGGAGCCCATAGGGTTTTAGTGAGGTTCCGTTGTGTTGCTAAGGGTCTTGTAGAGTGCTGTCAGGTCCTGGAGTATTCTGTAGGGTTCCAGAGGGGCTGGTAGGGTTCCGTCGAAATCTGTAGGGTTCCCTAGGGGCCCATAGAGTCCCGTAGATTTCCGTAGGGACCTGTAGGGTTGTGTAAGTGCTCGCAGGGGTGGTAGGAGCTTGTAGGGTTCCATAAGTTTCCAGAGGGTTGTGTAGGGTTCCGTAGGGGGCCTGTGGTGTTCCCTAAGGGCCTGTAGAGTCTCTGTACGGTTCCGTAGGGGCCTGTGGTGTTCCCTAGGGGCCTGTAGAGTCTCGTACAGTTCTGTAGGGTCCTGTAGGTTTCCATAAGCGCCCGCAGAGGTCTGAAGGGGCCCGTACTGTTCCGTAAGGATCCATAGGGCTCCGTAGAGCTTCGTAGGTTCCCTAGAGGCCTCTGGAGTACCGCAGGAGCCAGTAGTGTTCTGTAGGGGCCCGTAGGGTTCCTTCCATAGGAGCTGGCAGTGTTCCGTAGGGTCCTCTAGGGTTGAGTAAGTGCCCGCAGGAGTCTGTAGGAATCCGTGGGATTCTGTAAGGTTCTGGAGGGTTCTGCAGGGTTCCGCAGGGGCCCGTAGAGTTCCATAGTGGCTGGTAAAGTTCCCTAGGGCCCTGTACCGTTCCGTAACTGCCTGCAAGGGTCTTTAGGCTTCCGTAGGGGCTGGTAGGGTTCCATAAAGTTCCGTGGGTTCCTGCAGAGTTCTGCAAGTGCCCGCAAGGGCCTGTAGGGGCGCACAGTGTTTCTGCCAGGTTCTGCAAAGTTCCGTAGGGGCCATATTTTTCTGTAGTGGCTGGTAGTATTCTGTAGGGGTCTGTAGGTTTCCGTAGGCACCTGCAGTGTTCTGTAGGAGCCCATAGGGTTTTAGTGAGGTTCCGTTGTGTTGCTAAGGGTCTTGTAGAGTGCTGTCGGGTCCTGGAGTATTCTGTAGGGTTCCAGAGGGGCTGGTAGGGTTCCGTCGAAATCTGTAGGGTTCCCTAGGGGCCCATAGAGTCCCGTAGATTGCCGTAGGGACCTGTAGGGTTGTGTAAGTGCTCGCAGGGGTTGGTAGGAGCTTATAGGGTTCCATAAGTTTCCAGAGGGTTGTGTAGGGTTCCGTAGGGGCCTGTGGTGTTCCCTAAGGGCCTGTAGAGTCTCGTACGGTTCCGTAGGGGCCTGTGGTGTTCCCTAGGGGCCTGTAGAGTCTCGTACTGTTCCGTAGGGTCCTGTAGGTTTCCATAAGCGGCCGCAGAGGTCTGAAGGGGCCCGTACTGTTCCGTAAGGATCCATAGGGTTCCGTAGAGCTTCGTAGGTTCCCTAGAGGCCTGTGGAGTACCGCAGGAGCCAGTAGTGTTCCGTAGGGTCCTCTAGGGTTGAGTAAGTGCCCGCAGGAGTCTGTAGGAATCCGTGGGATTCTGTAAGGTTCTGGAGGGTTCTGCAGCGTTCCGTAGGGGCCCGTAGAGTTCCATAGTGGCTGGTAAAGTTCCCTAGGGCCCTGTACCGTTCCGTAACTGCCTGCAAGGGTCTTTAGGCTTCCGTAGGGGCTGGTAGGGTTCCATAAAGTTCCGTGGGTTCCTGCAGAGTTCTGCAAGTGCCCGCAAGGGCCTGTAGGGGCGCACAGTGTTTCTGCCAGGTTCCGTAGAGTTCCGTAGGGGCCATATTTTTCTGTAGTGGCTGGTAGTATTCTGTAGGGGTCTGTAGGTTTCCGTAGGCACCTACAGTGTTCTGTAGGAGCCCATAGGGTTTTAGTGAGGTTCCGCTGTGTTGCTAAGGGTCTTGTAGAGTGCTGTCGGGTCCTGGAGTATTCTGTAGGGTTCCAGAGGGGCTGGTAGGGTTCCGTCGAAATCTGTAGGGTTCCCTAGGGGCCCATAGAGTCCCGTAGATTGCCGTTGGGACCTGTAGGGTTGTGTAAGTGCTCGCAGGGGTTGGTAGGAGCTTATAGGGTTCCATAAGTTTCCAGAGGGTTGTGTAGGGTTCCGTAGGGGCCTGTGGTGTTCCCTAAGGGCCTGTAGAGTCTCGTACGGTTCCGTAGGGGCCTGTGGTGTTCCCTAGGGGCCTGTAGAGTCTCGTACAGTTCCGTAGGGTCCTGTAGGTTTCCATAAGCGCCCGCAGAGGTCTGAAGGGGCCCGTACTGTGCCGTAAGGATCCATAGGGCTCCGTAGAGCTTCGTAGGTTCCCTAGAGGCCTCTGGAGTACCGCCGGAGCCAGTAGTGTTCTCTAGGGGCCCGTAGGGTTCCTTCCATAGGAGCTGGCAGTGTTCCGTAGGGTCCTCTAGGGTTGAGTAAGTGCCCGCAGGAGTCTGTAGGAATCCGTGGGATTCTGTAAGGTTCTGGAGGGTTCTGCAGGGTTCCGCAGGGGCCCGTAGAGTTCCATAGTGGCTGGTAAAGTTCCCTAGGGCCCTGTACCGTTCCGTAACTGCCTGCAAGGGTCTTTAGGCTTCCGTAGGGGCTGGTAGGGTTCCATAAAGTTCCGTGGGTTCCTGGAGAGTTCTGCAAGTGCCCGCAAGGGCCTGTAGGGGCCCACAGTGTTTCTGCCAGGTTCCGTAGAGTTCCCTAGGGGCCATATTTTTCTGTAGTGGCTGGTAGTATTCCGTAGGGGTCTGTAGGTTTCCGTAGGCACCTGCAGTGTTCTGTAGGAGCCCATAGGGTTTTAGTGAGGTTCCGTTGTGTTGCTAAGGGTCTTGTAGAGTGCTGTCGGGTCCTGGAGTATTCTGTAGGGTTCCAGAGGGGCTGGTAGATTTCCGTCGAAATCTGAAGGGTTCCCTAGGGGCCCGTAGAGTCCCATAGATTTCCGTAGGGGCCTGTAGGGTTGTGTAAGTGCCCGCAGGGGTTGGTAGGAGCTTGTAGGGTGCCATATGTTTCCGGAGGGTTGTGTAGGGTTCCGTAGGGACCCGTAGAGTTCCGTAGTGGCTGGTAAAGTTCCGTAGGGCCCTGTGGGGTTCTGTATGGACCTGTAGGGTTCCGTAGGGGCCTGCAGGGTTCCGTAAGTGCCCGCAGGTGTCTGTAGGGTTCCGTAGGGGTCTGTAGGGTTCCGTAGGCACCTGCAGTGTTCTGTAGGAGCCCATAGGGTTTTAGTGAGGTTCCGTTGTGTTGCTAAGGGTCTTGTAGAGTGCTGTCAGGTCCTGGAGTATTCTGTAGGGTTCCAGAGGGGCTGGTAGGGTTCCGTCGAAATCTGTAGGGTTCCCTAGGGGCCCATAGAGTCCCGTAGATTTCCGTAGGGACCTGTAGGGTTGTGTAAGTGCTCGCAGGGGTTGGTAGGAGCTTGTAGGGTTCCATAAGTTTCCAGAGGGTTGTGTAGGGTTCCGTAGGGGCCTGTGGTGTTCCCTAAGGGCCTGTAGAGTCTCGTACGGTTCCGTAGGGGCCTGTGGTGTTCCCTAGGGGCCTGTAGAGTCTCGTACAGTTCTGTAGGGTCCTGTAGGTTTCCATAAGCGCCCGCAGAGGTCTGAAGGGGCCCGTACTGTTCCGTAAGGATCCATAGGGCTCCGTAGAGCTTCGTAGGTTCCCTAGAGGCCTCTGGAGTACCGCAGGAGCCAGTAGTGTTCTGTAGGGGCCCGTAGGGTTCCTTCCATAGGAGCTGGCAGTGTTCCGTAGGGTCCTCTAGGGTTGAGTAAGTGCCCGCAGGAGTCTGTAGGAATCCGTGGGATTCTGTAAGGTTCTGGAGGGTTCTGCAGGGTTCCGCAGGGGCCCGTAGAGTTCCATAGTGGCTGGTAAAGTTCCCTAGGGCCCTGTACCGTTCCGTAACTGCCTGCAAGGGTCTTTAGGCTTCCGTAGGGGCTGGTAGGGTTCCATAAAGTTCCGTGGGTTCCTGCAGAGTTCTGCAAGTGCCCGCAAGGGCCTGTAGGGGCGCACAGTGTTTCTGCCAGGTTCTGCAGAGTTCCGTAGGGGCCATATTTTTCTGTAGTGGCTGGTAGTATTCTGTAGGGGTCTGTAGGTTTCCGTAGGCACCTGCAGTGTTCTGTAGGAGCCCATAGGGTTTTAGTGAGGTTCCGTTGTGTTGCTAAGGGTCTTGTAGAGTGCTGTCGGGTCCTGGAGTATTCTGTAGGGTTCCAGAGGGGCTGGTAGGGTTCCGTCGAAATCTGTAGGGTTCCCTAGGGGCCCATAGAGTCCCGTAGATTGCCGTAGGGACCTGTAGGGTTGTGTAAGTGCTCGCAGGGGTTGGTAGGAGCTTATAGGGTTCCATAAGTTTCCAGAGGGTTGTGTAGGGTTCCGTAGGGGCCTGTGGTGTTCCCTAAGGGCCTGTAGAGTCTCGTACGGTTCCGTAGGGGCCTGTGGTGTTCCCTAGGGGCCTGTAGAGTCTCGTACTGTTCCGTAGGGTCCTGTAGGTTTCCATAAGCGGCCGCAGAGGTCTGAAGGGGCCCGTACTGTTCCGTAAGGATCCATAGGATTCCGTAGAGCTTCGTAGGTTCCCTAGAGGCCTGTGGAGTACCGCAGGAGCCAGTAGTGTTCCGTAGGGTCCTCTAGGGTTGAGTAAGTGCCCGCAGGAGTCTGTAGGAATCCGTGGGATTCTGTAAGGTTCTGGAGGGTTCTGCAGCGTTCCGTAGGGGCCCGTAGAGTTCCATAGTGGCTGGTAAAGTTCCCTAGGGCCCTGTACCGTTCCGTAACTGCCTGCAAGGGTCTTTAGGCTTCCGTAGGGGCTGGTAGGGTTCCATAAAGTTCCGTGGGTTCCTGCAGAGTTCTGCAAGTGCCCGCAAGGGCCTGTAGGGGCGCACAGTGTTTCTGCCAGGTTCCGTAGAGTTCCGTAGGGGCCATATTTTTCTGTAGTGGCTGGTAGTATTCTGTAGGGGTCTGTAGGTTTCCGTAGGCACCTACAGTGTTCTGTAGGAGCCCATAGGGTTTTAGTGAGGTTCCGCTGTGTTGCTAAGGGTCTTGTAGAGTGCTGTCGGGTCCTGGAGTATTCTGTAGGGTTCCAGAGGGGCTGGTAGGGTTCCGTCGAAATCTGTAGGGTTCCCTAGGGGCCCATAGAGTCCCGTAGATTGCCGTTGGGACCTGTAGGGTTGTGTAAGTGCTCGCAGGGGTTGGTAGGAGCTTATAGGGTTCCATAAGTTTCCAGAGGGTTGTGTAGGGTTCCGTAGGGGCCTGTGGTGTTCCCTAAGGGCCTGTAGAGTCTCGTACGGTTCCGTAGGGGCCTGTGGTGTTCCCTAGGGGCCTGTAGAGTCTCGTACAGTTCCGTAGGGTCCTGTAGGTTTCCATAAGCGCCCGCAGAGGTCTGAAGGGGCCCGTACTGTGCCGTAAGGATCCATAGGGCTCCGTAGAGCTTCGTAGGTTCCCTAGAGGCCTCTGGAGTACCGCAGGAGCCAGTAGTGTTCTCTAGGGGCCCGTAGGGTTCCTTCCATAGGAGCTGGCAGTGTTCCGTAGGGTCCTCTAGGGTTGAGTAAGTGCCCGCAGGAGTCTGTAGGAATCCGTGGGATTCTGTAAGGTTCTGGAGGGTTCTGCAGGTTTCCGTAGGGGCCCGTAGAGTTCCGTAGTGGCTGGTAAAGTTCCCTAGGGCCCTGTACCGTTCCGTAACTGCCTGCAAGGGTCTTTAGGCTTCCGTAGGGGCTGGTAGGGTTCCATAAAGTTCCGTGGGTTCCTGCAGAGTTCTGCAAGTGCCCGCAAGGGCCTGTAGGGGCCCACAGTGTTTCTGCCAGGTTCCGTAGAGTTCCGTAGGGGCCATATTTTTCTGTAGTGGCTGGTAGTATTCTGTAGGGGTCTGTAGGTTTCCGTAGGCACCTACAGTGTTCCGTAGGAGCCCATAGGGTTTTAGTGAGGTTCCGTTGTGTTGCTAAGGGTCTTGTAGAGTGCTGTCGGGTCCTGGAGTATTCTGTAGGGTTCCAGAGGGGCTCGTAGGGTTCCGTCGAAATCTGTAGGGTTCCCTAGGGGCCCATAGAGTCCCGTAGATTGCCGTAGGGACCTGTAGGGTTGTGTAAGTGCTCGCAGGGGTTGGTAGGAGCTTGTAGGGTTCCATAAGTTTCCAGAGGGTTGTGTAGGGTTCCGTAGGGGCCTGTGGTGTTCCCTAGGGGCCTGTAGAGTCTCGTACAGTTCCGTAGGGTCCTGTAGGTTTCCATAAGTGCCCGCAGAGGTCTGAATGGGCCCGTACTGTTCCGTAAGGATCCATAGGGCTCCGTAGAGCTTCGTAGGTTCCCTAGAGGCCTGTGGAGTACCGCAGGAGCCAGTAGTGTTCTGTAGGGGCCCGTAGGGTTCCTTCCATAGGAGCTGGCAGTGTTCCGTAGGGTCCTCTAGGGTTGAGTAAGTGCCCGCAGGAGTCTGTAGGAATCCGTGGGATTCTGTAAGGTTCTGGAGGGTTCTGCAGCGTTCCGTAGGGGCCCGTAGAGTTCCATAGTGGCTGGTAAAGTTCCCTAGGGCCCTGTACCGTTCCGTAACTGCCTGCAAGGGTCTTTAGGCTTCCGTAGGGGCTGGTAGGGTTCCATAAAGTTCCGTGGGTTCCTGCAGAGTTCTGCAAGTGCCCGCAAGGGCCTGTAGGGGCGCACAGTGTTTCTGCCAGGTTCCGTAGAGTTCCGTAGGGGCCATATTTTTCTGTAGTGGCTGGTAGTATTCTGTAGGGGTCTGTAGGTTTCCGTAGGCACCTACAGTGTTCTGTAGGAGCCCATAGGGTTTTAGTGAGGTTCCGTTGTGTTGCTAAGGGTCTTGTAGAGTGCTGTCGGGTCCTGGAGTATTCTGTAGGGTTCCAGAGGGGCTCGTAGGGTTCCATCGAAATCTATAGGGTTCCCTAGGGGCCCATAGAGTCCCGTAGATTTCCGTAGGGACCTGTAGGGTTGTGTAAGTGCCCGCAGAAGTCTGTAGGAGTCTGTGGGATTCTGTAAGGTTCCGGAGGGTTCTGCAGGGTTCCGTAGGGGCCCGTAGAGTTCCGTAGTGGCTGGTAAAGTTCCGTAGGGCCCTGTGGGGTTCTGTATGGACCTGTAGGGTTCTGTAGGGGCCTGCAGGGTTCCGTAAGTGCCCGCAGGTGTCTGTAGGGTTCCGTAGGGGTCTGTAGGGTTCCGTAGGCACCTGCAGTGTTCTGTAGGAGCCCATAGGGTTTTAGTGAGGTTCCGTTGTGTTGCTAAGGGTCTTGTAGAGTGCTGTCGGGTCCTGGAGTATTCTGTAGGGTTCCAGAGGGCCTCATAGGGTTCCATCGAAATCTATAGGGTTCCCTAGGGGCCCGTAGAGTCCCGTAGATTTCCGTAGGGGCCTGTAGAGTTATGAAAGTGCCCGCAGGGGTTGGTAGGAGCTTGTAGGGTTCCATATGTTTCCGGAGGGTTGTGTAGGGTTCCGTAGGGGCCTGTGGTGTTCCCTAGGGGCCTGTAGAGTCTCGTACAGTTCCGTAGGGTCCTGTAGGTTTCCATAAGCGCCCGCAGAGGTCTGAAGGGGCCCGTACTGTTCCATAAGGATCCATAGGGTTCCGTAGAGCTTCGTAGGTTCCCTAGAGGCCTCTGGAGTACCGCAGGAGCCAGTAGTGTTCCGTAGGGTCCTCTAGGGTTGAGTAAGTGCCCGCAGGAGTCTGTAAGAATCCGTGGGATTCTGTAAGGTTCTGGAGGGTTCTGCAGCGTTCCGTAGGGGCCCGTAGAGTTCCATAGTGGCTGGTAAAGTTCCCTAGGGCCCTGTACCGTTCCGTAACTGCCTGCAAGGGTCTTTAGGCTTCCGTAGGGGCTGGTAGGGTTCCATAAAGTTCCGTGGGTTCCTGCAGAGTTCTGCAAGTGCCCGCAAGGGCCTGTAGGGGCGCACAGTGTTTCTGCCAGGTTCCGTAGAGTTCCGTAGGGGCCATATTTTTCTGTAGTGGCTGGTAGTATTCTGTAGGGGTCTGTAGGTTTCCGTAGGCACCTACAGTGTTCTGTAGGAGCCCATAGGGTTTTAGTGAGGTTCCGTTGTGTTGCTAAGGGTCTTGTAGAGTGCTGTCGGGTCCTGGAGTATTCTGTAGGGTTCCAGGTGGGCTGGTAGGGTTCCGTCGAAATCTGTAGGGTTCCCTAGGGGCCCATAGAGTCCCGTAGATTGCCGTAGGGACCTGTAGGGTTGTGTAAGTGCTCGCAGGGGTTGGTAGGAGCTTGTAGGGTTCCATAAGTTTCCAGAGGGTTGTGTAGGGTTCTGTAGGGGCCTGTGGTGTTCCCTAAGGGCCTGTAGAGTCTCGTACGGTTCCGTAGGGGCCTGTGGTGCTCCCTAAGGGCCTGTAGAGTCTCGTACAGTTCCGTAGGGGCCTGTAGAGTCTCGTACAGTTCTGTAGGGTCCTGTAGGTTTCCATAAGCGCCCGCAGAGGTCTGAAGGGGCCCGTACTGTTCCGTAAGGATCCATAGGGCTCCGTAGAGCTTCGTAGGTTCCCTAGAGGCCTCTGGAGTACCGCCGGAGCCAGTAGTGTTCTGTAGGGGCCCGTAGGGTTCCTTCCATAGGAGCTGGCAGTGTTCCGTAGGGTCCTCTAGGGTTGAGTAAGTGCCCGCAGGAGTCTGTAGGAATCCGTGGGATTCTGTAAGGTTCTGGAGGGTTCTGCAGGGTTCCGCAGGGGCCCGTAGAGTTCCATAGTGGCTGGTAAAGTTCCCTAGGGCCCTGTACCGTTCCGTAACTGCCTGCAAGGGTCTTTAGGCTTCCGTAGGGGCTGGTAGGGTTCCATAAAGTTCCGTGGGTTCCTGGAGAGTTCTGCAAGTGCCCGCAAGGGCCTGTAGGGGCCCACAGTGTTTCTGCCAGGTTCCGTAGAGTTCCCTAGGGGCCATATTTTTCTGTAGTGGCTGGTAGTATTCCGTAGGGGTCTGTAGGTTTCCGTAGGCACCTGCAGTGTTCTGTAGGAGCCCATAGGGTTTTAGTGAGGTTCCGTTGTGTTGCTAAGGGTCTTGTAGAGTGCTGTCGGGTCCTGGAGTATTCTGTAGGGTTCCAGAGGGGCTCGTAGGGTTCCGTCGAAATCTGTAGGGTTCCCTAGGGGCCCATAGAGTCCCGTAGATTGCCGTTGGGACCTGTAGGGTTGTGTAAGTGCCCGCAGGGGTTGGTAGGAGCTTATAGGATTCCATAAGTTTCCAGAGGGTTGTGTAGGGTTCCGTAGGGGCCTGTGGTGTTCCCTAAGGGCCTGTAGAGTCTCGTACGGTTCCGTAGGGGCCTGTGGTGTTCCCTAGGGGCCTGTAGAGTCTCGTACAGTTCCGTAGGGTCCTGTAGGTTTCCATAAGCGCCCGCAGAGGTCTGAAGGGGCCCGTACTGTTCCGTAAGGATCCATAGGGCTCCGTAGAGCTTCGTAGGTTCCCTAGAGGCCTGTGGAGTACCGCAGGAGCCAGTAGTGTTCTGTAGGAGCCCGTAGGGTTCCTTCCATAGGGGCTGGCAGTGTTCCGTAGGGTCCTCTAGGGTTGAGTAAGTGCCCGCAGGAGTCTGTAGGAGTCTGTGGGATTCTGTAAGGTTCCGGAGGGTTCTGCAGGGTTCCGTAGGGGCCCGTAGAGTTCCGTAGTGGCTGGTAAAGTTCCGTAGGGCCCTGTGGGGTTCTGTATGGACCTGTAGGGTTCCGTAGGGGCCTGCAGGGTTCTGTAAGTGCCCGTAGGTGTCTGTACGGGTCTGTAGGGTTCCGTAGGCACCTGCAGTATTCTGTAGGAGCCCATAGGGTTTTAGTGAGGTTCCGTTGTGTTGCTAAGGGTCTTGTAGAGTGCTGTCGGGTCCTGGAGTATTCTGTAGGGTTCCAGAGGGGCTGGTAGATTTCCGTCGAAATCTGAAGGGTTCCCTAGGGGCCCGTAGAGTCCCATAGATTTCCGTAGGGGCCTGTAGGGTTGTGTAAGTGCCCGCAGGGGTTGGTAGGAGCTTGTAGGGTGCCATATGTTTCCGGAGGGTTGTGTAGGGTTCCGTAGGGACCCGTAGAGTTCCGTAGTGGCTGGTAAAGTTCCGTAGGGCCCTGTGGGGTTCTGTATGGACCTGTAGGGTTCCGTAGGGGCCTGCAGGGTTCCGTAAGTGCCCGCAGGTGTCTGTAGGGTTCCGTAGGGGTCTGTAGGGTTCCGTAGGCACCTGCAGTGTTCTGTAGGAGCCCATAGGGTTTTAGTGAGGTTCCGTTGTGTTGCTAAGGGTCTTGTAGAGTGCTGTCAGGTCCTGGAGTATTCTGTAGGGTTCCAGAGGGGCTGGTAGGGTTCCGTCGAAATCTATAGGGTTCCCTAGGGGCCCATAGAGTCCCGTAGATTGCCGTAGGGACCTGTAGGGTTGTGTAAGTGCTCGCAGGGGTTGGTAGGAGCTTGTAGGGTTCCATAAGTTTCCAGAGGGTTGTGTAGGGTTCCGTAGGGGCCTGTGGTGTTCCCTAAGGGCCTGTAGAGTCTCGTACGGTTCCGTAGGGGCCTGTGGTGTTCCCTAGGGGCCTGTAGAGTCTCGTACAGTTCTGTAGGGTCCTGTAGGTTTCCATAAGCGCCCGCAGAGGTCTGAAGGGGCCCGTACTGTTCCGTAAGGATCCATAGGGCTCCGTAGAGCTTCGTAGGTTCCCTAGAGGCCTCTGGAGTACCGCAGGAGCCAGTAGTGTTCTGTAGGGGCCCGTAGGGTTCCTTCCATAGGAGCTGGCAGTGTTCCGTAGGGTCCTCTAGGGTTGAGTAAGTGCCCGCAGGAGTCTGTAGGAATCCGTGGGATTCTGTAAGGTTCTGGAGGGTTCTGCAGGGTTCCGCAGGGGCCCGTAGAGTTCCATAGTGGCTGGTAAAGTTCCCTAGGGCCCTGTACCGTTCCGTAACTGCCTGCAAGGGTCTTTAGGCTTCCGTAGGGGCTGGTAGGGTTCCATAAAGTTCCGTGGGTTCCTGCAGAGTTCTGCAAGTGCCCGCAAGGGCCTGTAGGGGCGCACAGTGTTTCTGCCAGGTTCCGTAGAGTTCCGTAGGGGCCATATTTTTCTGTAGTGGCTGGTAGTATTCTGTAGGGGTCTGTAGGTTTCCGTAGGCACCTACAGTGTTCTGTAGGAGCCCATAGGGTTTTAGTGAGGTTCCGTTGTGTTGCTAAGGGTCTTGTAGAGTGCTGTCGGGTCCTGGAGTATTCTGTAGGGTTCCAGGTGGGCTGGTAGGGTTCCGTCGAAATCTGTAGGGTTCCCTAGGGGCCCATAGAGTCCCGTAGATTGCCGTAGGGACCTGTAGGGTTGTGTAAGTGCTCGCAGGGGTTGGTAGGAGCTTGTAGGGTTCCATAAGTTTCCAGAGGGTTGTGTAGGGTTCTGTAGGGGCCTGTGGTGTTCCCTAAGGGCCTGTAGAGTCTCGTACGGTTCCGTAGGGGCCTGTGGTGCTCCCTAAGGGCCTGTAGAGTCTCGTACAGTTCCGTAGGGGCCTGTAGAGTCTCGTACAGTTCTGTAGGGTCCTGTAGGTTTCCATAAGCGCCCGCAGAGGTCTGAAGGGGCCCGTACTGTTCCGTAAGGATCCATAGGGCTCCGTAGAGCTTCGTAGGTTCCCTAGAGGCCTCTGGAGTACCGCCGGAGCCAGTAGTGTTCTGTAGGGGCCCGTAGGGTTCCTTCCATAGGAGCTGGCAGTGTTCCGTAGGGTCCTCTAGGGTTGAGTAAGTGCCCGCAGGAGTCTGTAGGAATCCGTGGGATTCTGTAAGGTTCTGGAGGGTTCTGCAGGGTTCCGCAGGGGCCCGTAGAGTTCCATAGTGGCTGGTAAAGTTCCCTAGGGCCCTGTACCGTTCCGTAACTGCCTGCAAGGGTCTTTAGGCTTCCGTAGGGGCTGGTAGGGTTCCATAAAGTTCCGTGGGTTCCTGGAGAGTTCTGCAAGTGCCCGCAAGGGCCTGTAGGGGCCCACAGTGTTTCTGCCAGGTTCCGTAGAGTTCCCTAGGGGCCATATTTTTCTGTAGTGGCTGGTAGTATTCCGTAGGGGTCTGTAGGTTTCCGTAGGCACCTGCAGTGTTCTGTAGGAGCCCATAGGGTTTTAGTGAGGTTCCGTTGTGTTGCTAAGGGTCTTGTAGAGTGCTGTCGGGTCCTGGAGTATTCTGTAGGGTTCCAGAGGGGCTCGTAGGGTTCCGTCGAAATCTGTAGGGTTCCCTAGGGGCCCATAGAGTCCCGTAGATTGCCGTTGGGACCTGTAGGGTTGTGTAAGTGCCCGCAGGGGTTGGTAGGAGCTTATAGGATTCCATAAGTTTCCAGAGGGTTGTGTAGGGTTCCGTAGGGGCCTGTGGTGTTCCCTAAGGGCCTGTAGAGTCTCGTACGGTTCCGTAGGGGCCTGTGGTGTTCCCTAGGGGCCTGTAGAGTCTCGTACAGTTCCGTAGGGTCCTGTAGGTTTCCATAAGCGCCCGCAGAGGTCTGAAGGGGCCCGTACTGTTCCGTAAGGATCCATAGGGCTCCGTAGAGCTTCGTAGGTTCCCTAGAGGCCTGTGGAGTACCGCAGGAGCCAGTAGTGTTCTGTAGGAGCCCGTAGGGTTCCTTCCATAGGGGCTGGCAGTGTTCCGTAGGGTCCTCTAGGGTTGAGTAAGTGCCCGCAGGAGTCTGTAGGAGTCTGTGGGATTCTGTAAGGTTCCGGAGGGTTCTGCAGGGTTCCGTAGGGGCCCGTAGAGTTCCGTAGTGGCTGGTAAAGTTCCGTAGGGCCCTGTGGGGTTCTGTATGGACCTGTAGGGTTCCGTAGGGGCCTGCAGGGTTCTGTAAGTGCCCGTAGGTGTCTGTACGGGTCTGTAGGGTTCCGTAGGCACCTGCAGTATTCTGTAGGAGCCCATAGGGTTTTAGTGAGGTTCCGTTGTGTTGCTAAGGGTCTTGTAGAGTGCTGTCGGGTCCTGGAGTATTCTGTAGGGTTCCAGAGGGGCTGGTAGATTTCCGTCGAAATCTGAAGGGTTCCCTAGGGGCCCGTAGAGTCCCATAGATTTCCGTAGGGGCCTGTAGGGTTGTGTAAGTGCCCGCAGGGGTTGGTAGGAGCTTGTAGGGTGCCATATGTTTCCGGAGGGTTGTGTAGGGTTCCGTAGGGACCCGTAGAGTTCCGTAGTGGCTGGTAAAGTTCCGTAGGGCCCTGTGGGGTTCTGTATGGACCTGTAGGGTTCCGTAGGGGCCTGCAGGGTTCCGTAAGTGCCCGCAGGTGTCTGTAGGGTTCCGTAGGGGTCTGTAGGGTTCCGTAGGCACCTGCAGTGTTCTGTAGGAGCCCATAGGGTTTTAGTGAGGTTCCGTTGTGTTGCTAAGGGTCTTGTAGAGTGCTGTCAGGTCCTGGAGTATTCTGTAGGGTTCCAGAGGGGCTGGTAGGGTTCCGTCGAAATCTATAGGGTTCCCTAGGGGCCCATAGAGTCCCGTAGATTGCCGTAGGGACCTGTAGGGTTGTGTAAGTGCTCGCAGGGGTTGGTAGGAGCTTGTAGGGTTCCATAAGTTTCCAGAGGGTTGTGTAGGGTTCCGTAGGGGCCTGTGGTGTTCCCTAAGGGCCTGTAGAGTCTCGTACGGTTCCGTAGGGGCCTGTGGTGTTCCCTAGGGGCCTGTAGAGTCTCGTACAGTTCTGTAGGGTCCTGTAGGTTTCCATAAGCGCCCGCAGAGGTCTGAAGGGGCCCGTACTGTTCCGTAAGGATCCATAGGGCTCCGTAGAGCTTCGTAGGTTCCCTAGAGGCCTCTGGAGTACCGCAGGAGCCAGTAGTGTTCTGTAGGGGCCCGTAGGGTTCCTTCCATAGGAGCTGGCAGTGTTCCGTAGGGTCCTCTAGGGTTGAGTAAGTGCCCGCAGGAGTCTGTAGGAATCCGTGGGATTCTGTAAGGTTCTGGAGGGTTCTGCAGGGTTCCGCAGGGGCCCGTAGAGTTCCATAGTGGCTGGTAAAGTTCCCTAGGGCCCTGTACCGTTCCGTAACTGCCTGCAAGGGTCTTTAGGCTTCCGTAGGGGCTGGTAGGGTTCCATAAAGTTCCGTGGGTTCCTGCAGAGTTCTGCAAGTGCCCGCAAGGGCCTGTAGGGGCGCACAGTGTTTCTGCCAGGTTCCGTAGAGTTCCGTAGGGGCCATATTTTTCTGTAGTGGCTGGTAGTATTCTGTAGGGGTCTGTAGGTTTCCGTAGGCACCTACAGTGTTCTGTAGGAGCCCATAGGGTTTTAGTGAGGTTCCGTTGTGTTGCTAAGGGTCTTGTAGAGTGCTGTCGGGTCCTGGAGTATTCTGTAGGGTTCCAGGTGGGCTGGTAGGGTTCCGTCGAAATCTGTAGGGTTCCCTAGGGGCCCATAGAGTCCCGTAGATTGCCGTAGGGACCTGTAGGGTTGTGTAAGTGCTCGCAGGGGTTGGTAGGAGCTTGTAGGGTTCCATAAGTTTCCAGAGGGTTGTGTAGGGTTCTGTAGGGGCCTGTGGTGTTCCCTAAGGGCCTGTAGAGTCTCGTACGGTTCCGTAGGGGCCTGTGGTGCTCCCTAAGGGCCTGTAGAGTCTCGTACAGTTCCGTAGGGGCCTGTAGAGTCTCGTACAGTTCTGTAGGGTCCTGTAGGTTTCCATAAGCGCCCGCAGAGGTCTGAAGGGGCCCGTACTGTTCCGTAAGGATCCATAGGGCTCCGTAGAGCTTCGTAGGTTCCCTAGAGGCCTCTGGAGTACCGCCGGAGCCAGTAGTGTTCTGTAGGGGCCCGTAGGGTTCCTTCCATAGGAGCTGGCAGTGTTCCGTAGGGTCCTCTAGGGTTGAGTAAGTGCCCGCAGGAGTCTGTAGGAATCCGTGGGATTCTGTAAGGTTCTGGAGGGTTCTGCAGGGTTCCGCAGGGGCCCGTAGAGTTCCATAGTGGCTGGTAAAGTTCCCTAGGGCCCTGTACCGTTCCGTAACTGCCTGCAAGGGTCTTTAGGCTTCCGTAGGGGCTGGTAGGGTTCCATAAAGTTCCGTGGGTTCCTGGAGAGTTCTGCAAGTGCCCGCAAGGGCCTGTAGGGGCCCACAGTGTTTCTGCCAGGTTCCGTAGAGTTCCCTAGGGGCCATATTTTTCTGTAGTGGCTGGTAGTATTCCGTAGGGGTCTGTAGGTTTCCGTAGGCACCTGCAGTGTTCTGTAGGAGCCCATAGGGTTTTAGTGAGGTTCCGTTGTGTTGCTAAGGGTCTTGTAGAGTGCTGTCGGGTCCTGGAGTATTCTGTAGGGTTCCAGAGGGGCTCGTAGGGTTCCGTCGAAATCTGTAGGGTTCCCTAGGGGCCCATAGAGTCCCGTAGATTGCCGTTGGGACCTGTAGGGTTGTGTAAGTGCTCGCAGGGGTTGGTAGGAGCTTATAGGATTCCATAAGTTTCCAGAGGGTTGTGTAGGGTTCCGTAGGGGCCTGTGGTGTTCCCTAAGGGCCTGTAGAGTCTCGTACGGTTCCGTAGGGGCCTGTGGTGTTCCCTAGGGGCCTGTAGAGTCTCGTACGGTTCCGTAGGGTCCTGTAGGTTTCCATAAGCGCCCGCAGAGGTCTGAAGGGGCCCGTACTGTTCCGTAAGGATCCATAGGGCTCCGTAGAGCTTCGTAGGTTCCCTAGAGGCCTCTGGAGTACCGCAGGAGCCAGTAGTGTTCTGTAGGAGCCCGTAGGGTTCCTTCCATAGGGGCTGGCAGTGTTCCGTAGGGTCCTCTAGGGTTGAGTAAGTGCCCGCAGGAGTCTGTAGGAGTCTGTGGGATTCTGTAAGGTTCCGGAGGGTTCTGCAGGGTTCCGTAGGGGCCCGTAGAGTTCCGTAGTGGCTGGTAAAGTTCCGTAGGGCCCTGTGGGGTTCTGTATGGACCTGTAGGGTTCCGTAGGGGCCTGCAGTGTTCTGTAAGTGCCCGTAGGTGTCTGTACGGGTCTGTAGGGTTCCGTAGGCACCTGCAGTATTCTGTAGGAGCCCATAGGGTTTTAGTGAGGTTCCGTTGTGTTGCTAAGGGTCTTGTAGAGTGCTGTCGGGTCCTGGAGTATTCTGTAGGGTTCCAGAGGGGCTGGTAGATTTCCGTCGAAATCTGAAGGGTTCCCTAGGGGCCCGTAGAGTCCCATAGATTTCCGTAGGGGCCTGTAGGGTTGTGTAAGTGCCCGCAGGGGTTGGTAGGAGCTTGTAGGGTGCCATATGTTTCCGGAGGGTTGTGTAGGGTTCCGTAGGGACCCGTAGAGTTCTGTAGTGGCTGGTAAAGTTCCGTAGGGCCCTGTGGGGTTCTGTATGGACCTGTAGGGTTCTGTAGGGGCCTGCAGGGTTCCGTAAGTGCCCGCAGGTGTCTGTAGGGTTCCGTAGGGGTCTGTAGGGTTCCGTAGGCACCTGCAGTGTTCTGTAGGAGCCCATAGGGTTTTAGTGAGGTTCCGTTGTGTTGCTAAGGGTCTTGTAGAGTGCTGTCAGGTCCTGGAGTATTCTGTAGGGTTCCAGAGGGGCTGGTAGGGTTCCGTCGAAATCTGTAGGGTTCCCTAGGGGCCCATAGAGTCCCGTAGATTGCCGTAGGGACCTGTAGGGTTGTGTAAGTGCTCGCAGGGGTTGGTAGGAGCTTGTAGGGTTCCATAAGTTTCCAGAGGGTTGTGTAGGGTTCCGTAGGGGCCTGTGGTGTTCCCTAAGGGCCTGTAGAGTCTCGTACGGTTCCGTAGGGGCCTGTGGTGTTCCCTAGGGGCCTGTAGAGTCTCGTACAGTTCTGTAGGGTCCTGTAGGTTTCCATAAGCGCCCGCAGAGGTCTGAAGGGGCCCGTACTGTTCCGTAAGGATCCATAGGGCTCCGTAGAGCTTCGTAGGTTCCCTAGAGGCCTCTGGAGTACCGCAGGAGCCAGTAGTGTTCTGTAGGGGCCCGTAGGGTTCCTTCCATAGGAGCTGGCAGTGTTCCGTAGGGTCCTCTAGGGTTGAGTAAGAGCCCGCAGGAGTCTGTAGGAATCCGTGGGATTCTGTAAGGTTCTGGAGGGTTCTGCAGGGTTCCGCAGGGGCCCGTAGAGTTCCATAGTGGCTGGTAAAGTTCCCTAGGGCCCTGTACCGTTCCGTAACTGCCTGCAAGGGTCTTTAGGCTTCCGTAGGGGCTGGTAGGGTTCCATAAAGTTCCGTGGGTTCCTGCAGAGTTCTGCAAGTGCCCGCAAGGGCCTGTAGGGGCACACAGTGTTTCTGCCAGGTTCTGCAGAGTTCCGTAGGGGCCATATTTTTCTGTAGTGGCTGGTAGTATTCTGTAGGGGTCTGTAGGTTTCCGTAGGCACCTGCAGTGTTCTGTAGGAGCCCATAGGGTTTTAGTGAGGTTCCGTTGTGTTGCTAAGGGTCTTGTAGAGTGCTGTCGGGTCCTGGAGTATTCTGTAGGGTTCCAGAGGGGCTGGTAGGGTTCCGTCGAAATCTGTAGGGTTCCCTAGGGGCCCATAGAGTCCCGTAGATTGCCGTAGGGACCTGTAGGGTTGTGTAAGTGCTCGCAGGGGTTGGTAGGAGCTTATAGGGTTCCATAAGTTTCCAGAGGGTTGTGTAGGGTTCCGTAGGGGCCTGTGGTGTTCCCTAAGGGCCTGTAGAGTCTCGTACGGTTCCGTAGGGGCCTGTGGTGTTCCCTAGGGGCCTGTAGAGTCTCGTACTGTTCCGTAGGGTCCTGTAGGTTTCCATAAGCGGCCGCAGAGGTCTGAAGGGGCCCGTACTGTTCCGTAAGGATCCATAGGGTTCCGTAGAGCTTCGTAGGTTCCCTAGAGGCCTGTGGAGTACCGCAGGAGCCAGTAGTGTTCCGTAGGGTCCTCTAGGGTTGAGTAAGTGCCCGCAGGAGTCTGTAGGAATCCGTGGGATTCTGTAAGGTTCTGGAGGGTTCTGCAGGGTTCCGTAGGGGCCCGTAGAGTTCCGTAGTGGCTGGTAAAGTTCCCTAGGGCCCTGTACCGTTCCGTAACTGCCTGCAAGGGTCTTTAGGCTTCCGTAGGGGCTGGTAGGGTTCCATAAAGTTCCGTGGGTTCCTGCAGAGTTCTGCAAGTGCCCGCAAGGGCCTGTAGGGGCGCACAGTGTTTCTGCCAGGTTCCGTAGAGTTCCGTAGGGGCCATATTTTTCTGTAGTGGTGGTAGTATTCTGTAGGGGTCTGTAGGGTTCCGTAGGCGCCTGCAGTGTTCTGTAGGAGCCCATAGGGTTTTAGTGAGGTTCCGTTGTGTTGCTAAGGGTCTTGTAGAGTGCTGTCGGGTCCTGGAGTATTCTGTAGGGTTCCAGGTGGGCTGGTAGGGTTCCGTCGAAATCTGTAGGGTTCCCTAGGGGCCCATAGAGTCCCGTAGATTGCCGTAGGGACCTGTAGGGTTGTGTAAGTGCTCGCAGGGGTTGGTAGGAGCTTGTAGGGTTCCATAAGTTTCCAGAGGGTTGTGTAGGGTTCTGTAGGGGCCTGTGGTGTTCCCTAAGGGCCTGTAGAGTCTCGTACGGTTCCGTAGGGGCCTGTGGTGCTCCCTAAGGGCCTGTAGAGTCTCGTACAGTTCCGTAGGGGCCTGTAGAGTCTCGTACAGTTCTGTAGGGTCCTGTAGGTTTCCATAAGCGCCCGCAGAGGTCTGAAGGGGCCCGTACTGTTCCGTAAGGATCCATAGGGCTCCGTAGAGCTTCGTAGGTTCCCTAGAGGCCTCTGGAGTACCGCCGGAGCCAGTAGTGTTCTGTAGGGGCCCGTAGGGTTCCTTCCATAGGAGCTGGCAGTGTTCCGTAGGGTCCTCTAGGGTTGAGTAAGTGCCCGCAGGAGTCTGTAGGAATCCGTGGGATTCTGTAAGGTTCTGGAGGGTTCTGCAGGGTTCCGCAGGGGCCCGTAGAGTTCCATAGTGGCTGGTAAAGTTCCCTAGGGCCCTGTACCGTTCCGTAACTGCCTGCAAGGGTCTTTAGGCTTCCGTAGGGGCTGGTAGGGTTCCATAAAGTTCCGTGGGTTCCTGGAGAGTTCTGCAAGTGCCCGCAAGGGCCTGTAGGGGCCCACAGTGTTTCTGCCAGGTTCCGTAGAGTTCCCTAGGGGCCATATTTTTCTGTAGTGGCTGGTAGTATTCCGTAGGGGTCTGTAGGTTTCCGTAGGCACCTGCAGTGTTCTGTAGGAGCCCATAGGGTTTTAGTGAGGTTCCGTTGTGTTGCTAAGGGTCTTGTAGAGTGCTGTCGGGTCCTGGAGTATTCTGTAGGGTTCCAGAGGGGCTCGTAGGGTTCCGTCGAAATCTGTAGGGTTCCCTAGGGGCCCATAGAGTCCCGTAGATTGCCGTTGGGACCTGTAGGGTTGTGTAAGTGCTCGCAGGGGTTGGTAGGAGCTTATAGGATTCCATAAGTTTCCAGAGGGTTGTGTAGGGTTCCGTAGGGGCCTGTGGTGTTCCCTAAGGGCCTGTAGAGTCTCGTACGGTTCCGTAGGGGCCTGTGGTGTTCCCTAGGGGCCTGTAGAGTCTCGTACGGTTCCGTAGGGTCCTGTAGGTTTCCATAAGCGCCCGCAGAGGTCTGAAGGGGCCCGTACTGTTCCGTAAGGATCCATAGGGCTCCGTAGAGCTTCGTAGGTTCCCTAGAGGCCTCTGGAGTACCGCAGGAGCCAGTAGTGTTCTGTAGGAGCCCGTAGGGTTCCTTCCATAGGGGCTGGCAGTGTTCCGTAGGGTCCTCTAGGGTTGAGTAAGTGCCCGCAGGAGTCTGTAGGAGTCTGTGGGATTCTGTAAGGTTCCGGAGGGTTCTGCAGGGTTCCGTAGGGGCCCGTAGAGTTCCGTAGTGGCTGGTAAAGTTCCGTAGGGCCCTGTGGGGTTCTGTATGGACCTGTAGGGTTCCGTAGGGGCCTGCAGTGTTCTGTAAGTGCCCGTAGGTGTCTGTACGGGTCTGTAGGGTTCCGTAGGCACCTGCAGTATTCTGTAGGAGCCCATAGGGTTTTAGTGAGGTTCCGTTGTGTTGCTAAGGGTCTTGTAGAGTGCTGTCGGGTCCTGGAGTATTCTGTAGGGTTCCAGAGGGGCTGGTAGATTTCCGTCGAAATCTGAAGGGTTCCCTAGGGGCCCGTAGAGTCCCATAGATTTCCGTAGGGGCCTGTAGGGTTGTGTAAGTGCCCGCAGGGGTTGGTAGGAGCTTGTAGGGTGCCATATGTTTCCGGAGGGTTGTGTAGGGTTCCGTAGGGACCCGTAGAGTTCTGTAGTGGCTGGTAAAGTTCCGTAGGGCCCTGTGGGGTTCTGTATGGACCTGTAGGGTTCTGTAGGGGCCTGCAGGGTTCCGTAAGTGCCCGCAGGTGTCTGTAGGGTTCCGTAGGGGTCTGTAGGGTTCCATAGGCACCTGCAGTGTTCTGTAGGAGCCCATAGGGTTTTAGTGAGGTTCCGTTGTGTTGCTAAGGGTCTTGTAGAGTGCTGTCAGGTCCTGGAGTATTCTGTAGGGTTCCAGAGGGGCTGGTAGGGTTCCGTCGAAATCTGTAGGGTTCCCTAGGGGCCCATAGAGTCCCGTAGATTGCCGTAGGGACCTGTAGGGTTGTGTAAGTGCTCGCAGGGGTTGGTAGGAGCTTGTAGGGTTCCATAAGTTTCCAGAGGGTTGTGTAGGGTTCCGTAGGGGCCTGTGGTGTTCCCTAAGGGCCTGTAGAGTCTCGTACGGTTCCGTAGGGGCCTGTGGTGTTCCCTAGGGGCCTGTAGAGTCTCGTACAGTTCTGTAGGGTCCTGTAGGTTTCCATAAGCGCCCGCAGAGGTCTGAAGGGGCCCGTACTGTTCCGTAAGGATCCATAGGGCTCCGTAGAGCTTCGTAGGTTCCCTAGAGGCCTCTGGAGTACCGCAGGAGCCAGTAGTGTTCTGTAGGGGCCCGTAGGGTTCCTTCCATAGGAGCTGGCAGTGTTCCGTAGGGTCCTCTAGGGTTGAGTAAGAGCCCGCAGGAGTCTGTAGGAATCCGTGGGATTCTGTAAGGTTCTGGAGGGTTCTGCAGGGTTCCGCAGGGGCCCGTAGAGTTCCATAGTGGCTGGTAAAGTTCCCTAGGGCCCTGTACCGTTCCGTAACTGCCTGCAAGGGTCTTTAGGCTTCCGTAGGGGCTGGTAGGGTTCCATAAAGTTCCGTGGGTTCCTGCAGAGTTCTGCAAGTGCCCGCAAGGGCCTGTAGGGGCGCACAGTGTTTCTGCCAGGTTCTGCAGAGTTCCGTAGGGGCCATATTTTTCTGTAGTGGCTGGTAGTATTCTGTAGGGGTCTGTAGGTTTCCGTAGGCACCTGCAGTGTTCTGTAGGAGCCCATAGGGTTTTAGTGAGGTTCCGTTGTGTTGCTAAGGGTCTTGTAGAGTGCTGTCGGGTCCTGGAGTATTCTGTAGGGTTCCAGAGGGGCTGGTAGGGTTCCGTCGAAATCTGTAGGGTTCCCTAGGGGCCCATAGAGTCCCGTAGATTGCCGTAGGGACCTGTAGGGTTGTGTAAGTGCTCGCAGGGGTTGGTAGGAGCTTATAGGGTTCCATAAGTTTCCAGAGGGTTGTGTAGGGTTCCGTAGGGGCCTGTGGTGTTCCCTAAGGGCCTGTAGAGTCTCGTACGGTTCCGTAGGGGCCTGTGGTGTTCCCTAGGGGCCTGTAGAGTCTCGTACTGTTCCGTAGGGTCCTGTAGGTTTCCATAAGCGGCCGCAGAGGTCTGAAGGGGCCCGTACTGTTCCGTAAGGATCCATAGGGTTCCGTAGAGCTTCGTAGGTTCCCTAGAGGCCTGTGGAGTACCGCAGGAGCCAGTAGTGTTCCGTAGGGTCCTCTAGGGTTGAGTAAGTGCCCGCAGGAGTCTGTAGGAATCCGTGGGATTCTGTAAGGTTCTGGAGGGTTCTGCAGGGTTCCGTAGGGGCCCGTAGAGTTCCGTAGTGGCTGGTAAAGTTCCCTAGGGCCCTGTACCGTTCCGTAACTGCCTGCAAGGGTCTTTAGGCTTCCGTAGGGGCTGGTAGGGTTCCATAAAGTTCCGTGGGTTCCTGCAGAGTTCTGCAAGTGCCCGCAAGGGCCTGTAGGGGCGCACAGTGTTTCTGCCAGGTTCCGTAGAGTTCCGTAGGGGCCATATTTTTCTGTAGTGGTGGTAGTATTCTGTAGGGGTCTGTAGGGTTCCGTAGGCGCCTGCAGTGTTCTGTAGGAGCCCATAGGGTTTTAGTGAGGTTCCGTTGTGTTGCTAAGGGTCTTGTAGAGTGCTGTCGGGTCCTGGAGTATTCTGTAGGGTTCCAGAGGGGCTGGTAGGGTTCCATCGAAATCTATAGGGTTCCCTAGGGGCCCATAGAGTCCCGTAGATTTCCGTAGGGACCTGTAGGGTTGTGTAAGTGCCCGCAGAAGTCTGTAGGAGTCTGTGGGATTCTGTAAGGTTCTGGAGGGTTCTGCAGGGTTCCGTAGGGGGCCGTAGAGTTCCGTAGTGGCTGGTAAAGTTCCGTAGGGCCCTGTGGGGTTCTGTATGGACCTGTAGGGTTCCGTAGGGGCCTGCAGGGTTCCGTAAGTGCCCGCAGGTGTCTGTAGGGTTCCGTAGGGGTCTGTAGGGTTCCGTAGGCACCTACAGTGTTCTGTAGGAGCCCATAGGGTTTTAGTGAGGTTCCGTTGTGTTGCTAAGGGTCTTGTAGAGTGCTGTCGGGTCCTGGAGTATTCTGTAGGGTTCCAGAGGGGCTCGTAGGGTTCCGTCGAAATCTGTAGGGTTCCCTAGGGGCCCATAGAGTCCCGTAGATTTCCGTAGGGGCCTGTAGGGTTATGTAAGTGCCCACAGGGGTTGGTAGGAGCTTGTAGGGTGCCATATGTTTCCGGATAGTTGTGTAGGGTTCCGTAGGGGCCTGTGGTGTTCCCTAGGGGCCTGTAGAGTCTCGTACTGTTCCGTAGGGTCCTGTAGGTTTCCATAAGCGCCCGCAGATGTCTGAAGGGGCCCGTACTGTGCCGTAAGGATCCATAGGGTTCCGTAGAGCTTCGTAGGTTCCCTAGAGGCCTGTGGAGTACCGCAGGAGCCAGTAGTGTTCCGTAGGGTCCTCTAGGGTTGAGTAAGTGCCCGCAGGAGTCTGTAGGAATCCGTGGGATTCTGTAAGGTTCTGGAGGGTTCTGCAGGGTTCCGTAGGGGCCCGTAGAGTTCCGTAGTGGCTGGTAAAGTTCCCTAGGGCCCTGTACCGTTCCGTAACTGCCTGCAAGGGTCTTTAGGCTTCCGTAGGGGCTGGTAGGGTTCCATAAAGTTCCGTGGGTTCCTGCAGAGTTCTGGAAGTGCCCGCAAGGGCCTGTAGGGGCCCACAGTGTTTCTGCCAGGTTCCGTAGAGTTCCGTAGGGGCCATATTTTTCTGTAGTGGCTGGTAGTATTCTGTAGGGGTCTGTAGGTTTCCGTAGGCACCTACAGTGTTCTGTAGGAGCCCATAGGGTTTTAGTGAGGTTCCGTTGTGTTGCTAAGGGTCTTGTAGAGTGCTGTCGGGTCCTGGAGTATTCTGTAGGGTTCCAGGTGGGCTCGTAGGGTTCCGTCGAAATCTGTAGGGTTCCCTAGGGGCCCATAGAGTCCCGTAGATTGCCGTAGGGACCTGTAGGGTTGTGTAAGTGCTCGCAGGGGTTGGTAGGAGCTTGTAGGGTTCCATAAGTTTCCAGAGGGTTGTGTAGGGTTCCGTAGGGGCCTGTGGTGTTCCCTAAGGGCCTGTAGAGTCTCGTACGGTTCCGTAGGGGCCTGTGGTGCTCCCTAAGGGCCTGTAGAGTCTCGTACAGTTCCGTAGGGGCCTGTAGAGTCTCGTACAGTTCTGTAGGGTCCTGTAGGTTTCCATAAGCGCCCGCAGAGGTCTGAAGGGGCCCGTACTGTTCCGTAAGGATCCATAGGGCTCCGTAGAGCTTCGTAGGTTCCCTAGAGGCCTCTGGAGTACCGCAGGAGCCAGTAGTGTTCTGTAGGGGCCCGTAGGGTTCCTTCCATAGGAGCTGGCAGTGTTCCGTAGGGTCCTCTAGGGTTGAGTAAGTGCCCGCAGGAGTCTGTAGGAATCCGTGGGATTCTGTAAGGTTCTGGAGGGTTCTGCAGGGTTCCGCAGGGGCCCGTAGAGTTCCATAGTGGCTGGTAAAGTTCCCTAGGGCCCTGTACCGTTCTGTAACTGCCTGCAAGGGTCTTTAGGCTTCCGTAGGGGCTGGTAGGGTTCCATAAAGTTCCGTGGGTTCCTGCAGAGTTCTGCAAGTGCCCGCAAGGGCCTGTAGGGGCGCACAGTGTTTCTGCCAGGTTCTGTAGAGTTCCGTAGGGGCCATATTTTTCTGTAGTGGCTGGTAGTATTCTGTAGGGGTCTGTAGGTTTCCGTAGGCACCTGCAGTGTTCTGTAGGAGCCCATAGGGTTTTAGTGAGGTTCCGTTGTGTTGCTAAGGGTCTTGTAGAGTGCTGTCGGGTCCTGGAGTATTCTGTAGGGTTCCAGAGGGGCTCGTAGGGTTCCGTCGAAATCTGTAGGGTTCCCTAGGGGCCCATAGAGTCCCGTAGATTGCCGTAGGGACCTGTAGGGTTGTGTAAGTGCTCGCAGGGGTTGGTAGGAGCTTATAGGGTTCCATAAGTTTCCAGAGGGTTGTGTAGGGTTCCGTAGGGGCCTGTGGTGTTCCCTAAGGGCCTGTAGAGTCTCGTACGGTTCCGTAGGGGCCTGTGGTGTTCCCTAGGGGCCTGTAGAGTCTCGTACAGTTCCGTAGGGTCCTGTAGGTTTCCATAAGCGGCCGCAGAAGTCTGAAGGGGCCCGTACTGTTCCGTAAGGATCCATAGGGTTCCGTAGAGCTTCGTAGGTTCCCTAGAGGCCTCTGGAGTACCGCAGGAGCCAGTAGTGTTCCGTAGGGTCCTCTAGGGTTGAGTAAGTGCCCGCAGGAGTCTGTAGGAATCCGTGGGATTCTGTAAGGTTCTGGAGGGTTCTGCAGCGTTCCGTAGGGGCCCGTAGAGTTCCGTAGTGGCTGGTAAAGTTCCCTAGGGCCCTGTACCGTTCCGTAACTGCCTGCAATGGTCTTTAGGCTTCCGTAGGGGTTGGTAGGGTTCCATAAAGTTCCGTGGGTTCCTGCAGAGTTCTGCAAGTGCCCGCAAGGGCCTGTAGGGGCCCACAGTGTTTCTGCCAGGTTCCGTAGAGTTCCGTAGGGGCCATATTTTTCTGTAGTGGCTGGTAGTATTCTGTAGGGGTCTGTAGGTTTCCGTAGGCACCTACAGTGTTCTGTAGGAGCCCATAGGGTTTTAGTGAGGTTCCGCTGTGTTGCTAAGGGTCTTGTAGAGTGCTGTCGGGTCCTGGAGTATTCTGTAGGGTTCCAGAGGGGCTGGTAGGGTTCCGTCGAAATCTGTAGAATTCCCTAGGGGCCCATAGAGTCCCGTAGATTGCCGTTGGGACCTGTAGGGTTGTGTAAGTGCTCGCAGGGGTTGGTAGGAGCTTATAGGGTTCCATAAGTTTCCAGAGGGTTGTGTAGGGTTCCGTAGGGGCCTGTGGTGTTCCCTAAGGGCCTGTAGAGTCTCGTACGGTTCCGTAGGGGCCTGTGGTGTTCCCTAGGGGCCTGTAGAGTCTCGTACAGTTCCGTAGGGTCCTGTAGGTTTCCATAAGTGCCCGCAGAGGTCTGAAGGGGCCCGTACTGTGCCGTAAGGATCCATAGGGCTCCGTAGAGCTTCGTAGGTTCCCTAGAGGCCTCTGGAGTACCGCAGGAGCCAGTAGTGTTCTCTAGGGGCCCGTAGGGTTCCTTCCATAGGGGCTGGCAGTGTTCCGTAGGGTCCTCTAGGGTTGAGTAAGTGCCCGCAGGAGTCTGTAGGAATCCGTGGGATTCTGTAAGGTTCTGGAGGGTTCTGCAGGTTTCCGTAGGGGCCCGTAGAGTTCCGTAGTGGCTGGTAAAGTTCCCTAGGGCCCTGTACCGTTCCGTAACTGCCTGCAAGGGTCTTTAGGCTTCCGTAGGGGCTGGTAGGGTTCCATAAAGTTCCGTGGGTTCCTGCAGAGTTCTGCAAGTGCCCGCAAGGGCCTGTAGGGGCGCACAGTGTTTCTGCCAGGTTCCGTAGAGTTCCGTAGGGGCCATATTTTTCTGTAGTGGCTGGTAGTATTCTGTAGGGGTCTGTAGGTTTCCGTAGGCACCTACAGTGTTCCGTAGGAGCCCATAGGGTTTTAGTGAGGTTCCGTTGTGTTGCTAAGGGTCTTGTAGAGTGCTGTCGGGTCCTGGAGTATTCTGTAGGGTTCCAGAGGGGCTCGTAGGGTTCCGTCGAAATCTGTAGGGTTCCCTAGGGGCCCATAGAGTCCCGTAGATTGCCGTAGGGACCTGTAGGGTTGTGTAAGTGCTCGCAGGGGTTGGTAGGAGCTTGTAGGGTTCCATAAGTTTCCAGAGGGTTGTGTAGGGTTCCGTAGGGGCCTGTGGTGTTCCCTAGGGGCCTGTAGAGTCTCGTACAGTTCCGTAGGGTCCTGTAGGTTTCCATAAGTGCCCGCAGAGGTCTGAATGGGCCCGTACTGTTCCGTAAGGATCCATAGGGCTCCGTAGAGCTTCGTAGGTTCCCTAGAGGCCTGTGGAGTACCGCAGGAGCCAGTAGTGTTCTGTAGGGGCCCGTAGGGTTCCTTCCATAGGAGCTGGCAGTGTTCCGTAGGGTCCTCTAGGGTTGAGTAAGTGCCCGCAGGAGTCTGTAGGAATCCGTGGGATTCTGTAAGGTTCTGGAGGGTTCTGCAAGGTTCCGTAGGGGCCCGTAGAGTTCCGTAGTGGCTGGTAAAGTTCCCTAGGGCCCTGTACCGTTCCGTAACTGCCTGCAAGGGTCTTTAGGCTTCCGTAGGGGCTGGTAGGGTTCCATAAAGTTCCGTGGGTTCCTGCAGAGTTCTGCAAGTGCCCGCAAGGGCCTGTAGGGGCGCACAGTGTTTCTGCCAGGTTCCGTAGAGTTCCGTAGGGGCCATATTTTTCTGTAGTGGCTGGTAGTATTCTGTAGGGGTCTGTAGGTTTCCGTAGACACCTACAGTGTTCTGTAGGAGCCCATAGGGTTTTAGTGAGGTTCCGTTGTGTTGCTAAGGGTCTTGTAGAGTGCTGTCGGGTCCTGGAGTATTCTGTAGGGTTCCAGAGGGGCTGGTAGGGTTCCATCGAAATCTATAGGGTTCCCTAGGGGCCCATAGAGTCCCGTAGATTTCCGTAGGGACCTGTAGGGTTGTGTAAGTGCCCGCAGGAGTCTGTAGGAGTCTGTGGGATTCTGTAAGGTTCCGGAGGGTTCTGCAGGGTTCCGTAGGGGCCCGTAGAGTTCCGTAGTGGCTGGTAAAGTTCCGTAGGGCCCTGTGGGGTTCTGTATGGACCTGTAGGGTTCCGTAGGGGCCTGCAGGGTTCCGTAAGTGCCCGCAGGTGTCTGTAGGGTTCCGTAGGGGTCTGTAGGGTTCCGTAGGCACCTGCAGTGTTCTGTAGGAGCCCACAGGGTTTTAGTGAGGTTCTGTTGTGTTGCTAAGGGTCTTGTAGAGTGCTGTCGGGTCCTGGAGTATTCTGTAGGGTTCCAGAGGGCCTCATAGGGTTCCGTCGAAATCTGAAGGGTTCCCTAGGGGCCCGTAGAGTCCCGTAGATTTCCGCAGGGGCCTGTAGAGTTATGTAAGTGCCCGCAGGGGTTGGTAGGAGCTTGTAGGGTGCCATATGTTTCCGGAGGGTTGTGTAGGGTTCCGTAGGGGCCTGTGGTGTTCCCTAGGGGCCTGTAGAGTCTCGTACAGTTTCGGTAGGGTCCTGTAGGTTTCCATAAGCGCCCGCAGAGGTCTGAAGGGGCCCGTACTGTGCCGTAAGGATCCATAGGGTTCCGTAGAGCTTCGTAGGTTCCCTAGAGGCCTGTGGAGTACCGCAGGAGCCAGTAGTGTTCCGTAGGGTCCTCTAGGGTTGAGTAAGTGCCCGCAGGAGTCTGTAGGAATCCGTGGGATTCTGTAAGGTTCTGGAGGGTTCTGCAGGGTTCCGTAGGGGCCCGTAGAGTTCCGTAGTGGCTGGTAAAGTTCCCTAGGGCCCTGTACCGTTCCGTAACTGCCTGCAAGGGTCTTTAGGCTTCCGTAGGGGCTGGTAGGGTTCCATAAAGTTCCGTGGGTTCCTGCAGAGTTCTGCAAGTGCCCGCAAGGGCCTGTAGGGGCGCACAGTGTTTCTGCCAGGTTCCGTAGAGTTCCGTAGGGGCCATATTTTTCTGTAGTGGCTGGTTATATTCTGTAGGGGTCTGTAGGTTTCCGTAGGCGCCTACAGTGTTCTGTAGGAGCCCATAGGGTTTTAGTGAGGTTCCGTTGTGTTGCTAAGGGTCTTGTAGAGTGCTGTCGGGTCCTGGAGTATTCTGTAGGGTTCCAGAGGGGCTCGTAGGGTTCCATCGAAATCTATAGGGTTCCCTATGGGCCCA
Organism: Numenius arquata; assembly: GCF_964106895.1. Taxonomy (NCBI): domain Eukaryota; kingdom Metazoa; phylum Chordata; class Aves; order Charadriiformes; family Scolopacidae; genus Numenius; species Numenius arquata. The sequence continues at coordinate 171,038 of NW_027415092.1, forward strand.
TAGAGTCCCGTAGATTTCCGTAGGGACCTGTAGGGTTGTGTAAGTGCCCGCAGAAGTCTGTAGGAGTCTGTGGGATTCTGTAAGGTTCCGGAGGGTTCTGCAGGGTTCCGTAGGGGCCCGTAGAGTTCCGTAGTGGCTGGTAAAGTTCCGTAGGGCCCTGTGGGGTTCTGTATGGACCTGTAGGGTTCCGTAGGGGCCTGCAGGGTTCCGTAAGTGCCCGCAGGTGTCTGTAGGGTTCCGTAGGGGTCTGTAGGGTTCCGTAGGCACCTGCAGTGTTCTGTAGGAGCCCATAGGGTTTTAGTGAGGTTCCGTTGTGTTGCTAAGGGTCTTGTAGAGTGCTGTCGGGTCCTGGAGTATTCTGTAGGGTTCCAGAGGGCCTCATAGGGTTCCATCGAAATCTGAAGGGTTCCCTAGGGGCCCATAGAGTCCCGTAGATTTCCGTAGGGACCTGTAGGGTTGTGTAAGTGCCCGCAGGGGTTGGTAGGAGTCTGTGGGATTCTGTAAGGTTCTGGAGGGTTCTGCAGGGTTCCGTAGGGACTCGTAGAGTTCCGTAGTGGCTGGTAAAGTTCCCTAGGGCCCTGTGGGGTTCTGTATGGACCTGTAGGGTTCCGTAGGGGCCTGCAGGGTTCCATAAGTGCCCGCAGGTGTCTGTAGGGTTCCGTAGGGGTCTGTAGGGTTCCGTAGGCACCTGCAGTGTTCTGTAGGAGCCCATAGGGTTTTAGTGAGGTTCTGTTGTGTTGCTAAGGGTCTTGTAGAGTGCTGTCGGGTCCTGGAGTATTCTGTAGGGTTCCAGAGGGGCTGGTAGGGTTCCGTCGAAATCTGAAGGGTTCCCTAGGGGCCCGTAGAGTCCCGTAGATTTCCGTAGGGGCCTGTAGAGTTATGAAAGTGCCCGCAGGGGTTGGTAGGAGCTTGTAGGGTGCCATATGTTTCCGGAGGGTTGTGTAGGGTTCCGTAGGGGCCTGTGGTGTTCCCTAGGGGCCTGTAGAGTCTCGTACAGTTTCGGTAGGGTCCTGTAGGTTTCCATAAGCACCCGCAGAGGTCTGAAGGGGTCCGTACTGTTCCGTAAGGATCCATAGGGTTCCGTAGAGCTTCGTAGGTTCCCTAGAGGCCTGTGGAGTACCGCAGGAGCCAGTAGTGTTGCGTAGGGTCCTCTAGGGTTGAGTAAGTGCCCGCAGGAGTCTGTAGGAATCCGTGGGATTCTGTAAGGTTCTGGAGGGTTCTGCAGGGTTCCGTAGGGGCCCGTAGAGTTCCGTAGTGGCTGGTAAAGTTCCCTAGGGCCCTGTACCGTTCCGTAACTGCCTGCAAGGGTCTTTAGGCTTCCGTAGGGGCTGGTAGGGTTCCATAAAGTTCCGTGGGTTCCTGCAGAGTTCTGCAAGTGCCCGCAAGGGCCTGTAGGGGCGCACAGTGTTTCTGCCAGGTTCCGTAGAGTTCCGTAGGGGCCATATTTTTCTGTAGTGGCTGGTAGTATTCTGTAGGGGTCTGTAGGTTTCCGTAGGCGCCTACAGTGTTCTGTAGGAGCCCATAGGGTTTTAGTGAGGTTCCGTTGTGTTGCTAAGGGTCTTGTAGAGTGCTGTCGGGTCCTGGAGTATTCTGTAGGGTTCCAGAGGGGCTGGTAGGGTTCCATCGAAATCTATAGGGTTCCCTAGGGGCCCATAGAGTCCCGTAGATTTCCGTAGGGACCTGTAGGGTTGTGTAAGTGCCCGCAGAAGTCTGTAGGAGTCTGTGGGATTCTGTAAGGTTCCGGAGGGTTCTGCAGGGTTCCGTAGGGGCCCCTAGAGTTCCGTAGTGGCTGGTAAAGTTCCGTAGGGCCCTGTGGGGTTCTGTATGGACCTGTAGGGTTCCGTAGGGGCCTGCAGGGTTCCGTAAGTGCCCGCAGGTGTCTGTAGGGTTCCGTAGGGGTCTGTAGGGTTCCGTAGGCACCTGCAGTGTTCTGTAGGAGCCCATAGGGTTTTAGTGAGGTTCTGTTGTGTTGCTAAGGGTCTTGTAGAGTGCTGTCGGGTCCTGGAGTATTCTGTAGGGTTCCAGAGGGGCTGGTAGGGTTCCGTCGAAATCTGAAGGGTTCCCTAGGGGCCCGTAGAGTCCCGTAGATTTCCGCAGGGGCCTGTAGAGTTATGTAAGTGCCCGCAGGGGTTGGTAGGAGCTTGTAGGGTGCCATATGTTTCCGGAGGGTTGTGTAGGGTTCCGTAGGGGCCTGTGGTGTTCCCTAGGGGCCTGTAGAGTCTCGTACAGTTTCGGTAGGGTCCTGTAGGTTTCCATAAGCGCCCGCAGAGGTCTGAAGGGGCCCGTACTGTTCCGTAAGGATCCATAGGGTTCCGTAGAGCTTCGTAGGTTCCCTAGAGGCCTGTGGAGTACCGCAGGAGCCAGTAGTGTTCCGTAGGGTCCTCTAGGGTTGAGTAAGTGCCCGCAGGAGTCTGTAGGAATCCGTGGGATTCTGTAAGGTTCTGGAGGGTTCTGCAGGGTTCCGTAGGGGCCCGTAGAGTTCCGTAGTGGCTGGTAAAGTTCCCTAGGGCCCTGTACCGTTCCGTAACTGCCTGCAAGGGTCTTTAGGCTTCCGTAGGGGCTGGTAGGGTTCCATAAAGTTCCGTGGGTTCCTGCAGAGTTCTGCAAGTGCCCGCAAGGGCCTGTAGGGGCCCACAGTGTTTCTGCCAGGTTCCGTAGAGTTCCGTAGGGGCCATATTTTTCTGTAGTGGCTGGTAGTATTCTGTAGGGGTCTGTAGGGTTCCGTAGGCGCCTACAGTGTTCTGTAGGAGCCCATAGGGTTTTAGTGAGGTTCCGTTGTGTTGCTAAGGGTCTTGTAGAGTGCTGTCGGGTCCTGGAGTATTCTGTAGGGTTCCAGAGGGGCTGGTAGGGTTCCATCGAAATCTGAAGGGTTCCCTAGGGGCCCATAGAGTCCCGTAGATTTCCGTAGGGACCTGTAGGGTTGTGTAAGTGCCCGCAGGGGTTGGTAGGAGTCTGTGGGATTCTGTAAGGTTCTGGAGGGTTCTGCAGGGTTCCGTAGGGACCCGTAGAGTTCCGTAGTGGCTGGTAAAGTTCCGTAGGGCCCTGTGGGGTTCTGTATGGACCTGTAGGGTTCCGTAGGGGCCTGCAGGGTTCCATAAGTGCCCGCAGGTGTCTGTAGGGTTCCGTAGGGGTCTGTAGGGTTCCGTAGGCACCTGCAGTGTTCTGTAGGAGCCCATAGGGTTTTAGTGAGGTTCTGTTGTGTTGCTAAGGGTCTTGTAGAGTGCTGTCGGGTCCTGGAGTATTCTGTAGGGTTCCAGAGGGGCTGGTAGGGTTCCATCGAAATCTATAGGGTTCCCTAGGGGCCCATAGAGTCCCGTAGATTTCCGTAGGGACCTGTAGGGTTGTGTAAGTGCCCGCAGAAGTCTGTAGGAGTCTGTGGGATTCTGTAAGGTTCCGGAGGGTTCTGCAGGGTTCCGTAGGGGCCCGTAGAGTTCCGTAGTGGCTGGTAAAGTTCCGTAGGGCCCTGTGGGGTTCTGTATGGACCTGTAGGGTTCCGTAGGGGCCTGCAGGGTTCCGTAAGTGCCCGCAGGTGTCTGTAGGGTTCCGTAGGGGTCTGTAGGGTTCCGTAGGCACCTGCAGTGTTCTGTAGGAGCCCATAGGGTTTTAGTGAGGTTCTGTTGTGTTGCTAAGGGTCTTGTAGAGTGCTGTCGGGTCCTGGAGTATTCTGTAGGGTTCCAGAGGGGCTGGTAGGGTTCCGTCGAAATCTGAAGGGTTCCCTAGGGGCCCGTAGAGTCCCGTAGATTTCCGCAGGGGCCTGTAGAGTTATGTAAGTGCCCGCAGGGGTTGGTAGGAGCTTGTAGGGTGCCATATGTTTCCGGAGGGTTGTGTAGGGTTCCGTAGGGGCCTGTGGTGTTCCCTAGGGGCCTGTAGAGTCTCGTACAGTTTCGGTAGGGTCCTGTAGGTTTCCATAAGCGCCCGCAGAGGTCTGAAGGGGCCCGTACTGTTCCGTAAGGATCCATAGGGTTCCGTAGAGCTTCGTAGGTTCCCTAGAGGCCTGTGGAGTACCGCAGGAGCCAGTAGTGTTGCGTAGGGTCCTCTAGGGTTGAGTAAGTGCCCGCAGGAGTCTGTAGGAATCCGTGGGATTCTGTAAGGTTCTGGAGGGTTCTGCAGGGTTCCGTAGGGGCCCGTAGAGTTCCGTAGTGGCTGGTAAAGTTCCCTAGGGCCCTGTACCGTTCCGTAACTGCCTGCAAGGGTCTTTAGGCTTCCGTAGGGGCTGGTGGGGTTCCATAAAGTTCCGTGGGTTCCTGCAGAGTTCTGCAAGTGCCCGCAAGGGCCTGTAGGGGCCCACAGTGTTTCTGCCAGGTTCCGTAGAGTTCCGTAGGGGCCATATTTTTCTGTAGTGGCTGGTAGTATTCTGTAGGGGTCTGTAGGGTTCCGTAGGCACCTACAGTGTTCTGTAGGAGCCCATAGGGTTTTAGTGAGGTTCCGTTGTGTTGCTAAGGGTCTTGTAGAGTGCTGTCGGGTCCTGGAGTATTCTGTAGGGTTCCAGAGGGGCTGGTAGGGTTCCATCGAAATCTATAGGGTTCCCTAGGGGCCCATAGAGTCCCGTAGATTTCCGTAGGGACCTGTAGGGTTGTGTAAGTGCCCGCAGAAGTCTGTAGGAGTCTGTGGGATTCTGTAAGGTTCCGGAGGGTTCTGCAGGGTTCCGTAGGGGCCCGTAGAGTTCCGTAGTGGCTGGTAAAGTTCCGTAGGGCCCTGTGGGGTTCTGTATGGACCTGTAGGGTTCCGTAGGGGCCTGCAGGGTTCCGTAAGTGCCCGCAGGTGTCTGTAGGGTTCCGTAGGGGTCTGTAAGGTTCCGTAGGCACCTGCAGTGTTCTGTAGGAGCCCATAGGGTTTTAGTGAGGTTCCGTTGTGTTGCTAAGGGTCTTGTAGAGTGCTGTCGGGTCCTGGAGTATTCTGTAGGGTTCCAGAGGGCCTCATAGGGTTCCATCGAAATCTGAAGGGTTCCCTAGGGGCCCATAGAGTCCCGTAGATTTCCGTAGGGACCTGTAGGGTTGTGTAAGTGCCCGCAGGGGTTGGTAGGAGTCTGTGGGATTCTGTAAGGTTCTGGAGGGTTCTGCAGGGTTCCGTAGGGACCCGTAGAGTTCCGTAGTGGCTGGTAAAGTTCCGTAGGGCCCTGTGGGGTTCTGTATGGACCTGTAGGGTTCCATAGGGGCCTGCAGGGTTCCATAAGTGCCCGCAGGTGTCTGTAGGGTTCCGTAGGGGTCTGTAGGGTTCCGTAGGCACCTGCAGTGTTCTGTAGGAGCCCATAGGGTTTTAGTGAGGTTCTGTTGTGTTGCTAAGGGTCTTGTAGAGTGCTGTCGGGTCCTGGAGTTTTCTGTAGGGTTCCAGAGGGGCTGGTAGGGTTCCGTCGAAATCTGAAGGGTTCCCTAGGGGCCCGTAGAGTCCCGTAGATTTCCGTAGGGGCCTGTAGAGTTATGAAAGTGCCCGCAGGGGTTGGTAGGAGCTTGTAGGGTGCCATATGTTTCCGGAGGGTTGTGTAGGGTTCCGTAGGGGCCTGTGGTGTTCCCTAGGGGCCTGTAGAGTCTCGTACAGTTTCGGTAGGGTCCTGTAGGTTTCCATAAGCACCCGCAGAGGTCTGAAGGGGTCCGTACTGTTCCGTAAGGATCCATAGGGTTCCGTAGAGCTTCGTAGGTTCCCTAGAGGCCTGTGGAGTACCGCAGGAGCCAGTAGTGTTCCGTAGGGTCCTCTAGGGTTGAGTAAGTGCCCGCAGAAGTCTGTAGGAGTCTGTGGGATTCTGTAAGGTTCCGGAGGGTTCTGCAGGGTTCCGTAGGGGCCCGTAGAGTTCCGTAGTGGCTGGTAAAGTTCCGTAGGGCCCTGTGGGGTTCTGTATGGACCTGTAGGGTTCCGTAGGGGCCTGCAGGGTTCCGTAAGTGCCCGCAGGTGTCTGTAGGGTTCCGTAGGGGTCTGTAGGGTTCCGTAGGCGCCTACAGTGTTCTGTAGGAGCCCATAGGGTTTTAGTGAGGTTCCGTTGTGTTGCTAAGGGTCTTGTAGAGTGCTGTCGGGTCCTGGAGTATTCCGTAGGGTTCCAGAGGGCCTCATAGGGTTCCATCGAAATCTGAAGGGTTCCCTAGGGGCCCATAGAGTCCCGTAGATTTCCGTAGGGACCTGTAGGGTTGTGTAAGTGCCCGCAGAAGTCTGTAGGAGTCTGTGGGATTCTGTAAGGTTCTGGAGGGTTCTGCAGGGTTCCGTAGGGACCCGTAGAGTTCCGTAGTGGCTGGTAAAGTTCCGTAGGGCCCTGTGGGGTTCTGTATGGACCTGTAGGGTTCCGTAGGGGCCTGCAGGGTTCCATAAATGCCCGCAGGTGTCTGTAGGGTTCCGTAGGGGTCTGTAGGGTTCCGTAGGCACCTGCAGTGTTCTGTAGGAGCCCATAGGGTTTTAGTGAGGTTCTGTTGTGTTGCTAAGGGTCTTGTAGAGTGCTGTCGGGTCCTGGAGTATTCTGTAGGGTTCCAGAGGGACTGGTAGGGTTCCGTCGAAATCTGAAGGGTTCCCTAGGGGCCCGTAGAGTCTCATACAGTTTCGGTAGGGTCCTGTAGGTTTCCATAAGCGCCCGCAGAGGTCTGAAGGGGCCCGTACTGTTCCGTAAGGATCCATAGGGTTCCGTAGAGCTTCGTAGGTTCCCTAGAGGCCTGTGGAGTACCGCAGGAGCCAGTAGTGTTCCGTAGGGTCCTCTAGGGTTGAGTAAGTGCCCGCAGGAGTCTGTAGGAATCCGTGGGATTCTGTAAGGTTCTGGAGGGTTCTGCAGGGTTCCGTAGGGGCCCGTAGAGTTCCGTAGTGGCTGGTAAAGTTCCCTAGGGCCCTGTACCGTTCCGTAACTGCCTGCAAGGGTCTTTAGGCTTCCATAGGGGCTGGTAGGGTTCCATAAAGTTCCGTGGGTTCCTGCAGAGTTCTGCAAGTGCCCGCAAGGGCCTGTAGGGGCGCACAGTGTTTCTGCCAGGTTCCGTAGAGTTCCGTAGGGGCCATATTTTTCTGTAGTGGCTGGTAGTATTCTGTAGGGGTCTGTAGGTTTCCGTAGGCACCTGCAGTGTTCTGTAGGAGCCCATAGGGTTTTAGTGAGGTTCCGTTGTGTTGCTAAGGGTCTTGTAGAGTGCTGTCGGGTCCTGGAGTATTCTGTAGGGTTCCAGAGGGGCTGGTAGGGTTCCGTCGAAATCTGTAGGGTTCCCTATGGGCCCATAGAGTCCCGTAGATTTCCGTAGGGACCTGTAGGGTTGTGTAAGTGCCCGCAGAAGTCTGTAGGAGTCTGTGGGATTCTGTAAGGTTCCGGAGGGTTCTGCAGGGTTCCGTAGGGGCCCGTAGAGTTCCGTAGTGGCTGGTAAAGTTCCGTAGGGCCCTGTGGGGTTCTGTATGGACCTGTAGGGTTCCGTAGGGGCCTGCAGGGTTCCGTAAGTGCCCGCAGGTGTCTGTAGGGTTCCGTAGGGGTCTGTAGGGTTCCGTAGGCACCTGCAGTGTTCTGTAGGAGCCCATAGGGTTTTAGTGAGGTTCTGTTGTGTTGCTAAGGGTCTTGTAGAGTGCTGTCGGGTCCTGGAGTATTCTGTAGGGTTCCAGAGGGGCTGGTAGGGTTCCGTCGAAATCTGAAGGGTTCCCTAGGGGCCCGTAGAGTCCCGTAGATTTCCGCAGGGGCCTGTAGAGTTATGTAAGTGCCCGCAGGGGTTGGTAGGAGCTCGGAGGGTGCCATATGTTTCCGGAGGGTTGTGTAGGGTTCCGTAGGGGCCTGTGGTGTTCCCTAGGGGCCTGTAGAGTCTCGTACAGTTTCGGTAGGGTCCTGTAGGTTTCCATAAGCGCCCGCAGAGGTCTGAAGGGGCCCGTACTGTTCCGTAAGGATCCATAGGGTTCCGTAGAGCTTCGTAGGTTCCCTAGAGGCCTGTGGAGTACCGCAGGAGCCAGTAGTGTTGCGTAGGGTCCTCTAGGGTTGAGTAAGTGCCCGCAGGAGTCTGTAGGAATCCGTGGGATTCTGTAAGGTTCTGGAGGGTTCTGCAGGGTTCCGTAGGGGCCCGTAGAGTTCCGTAGTGGCTGGTAAAGTTCCCTAGGGCCCTGTACCGTTCCGTAACTGCCTGCAAGGGTCTTTAGGCTTCCGTAGGGGCTGGTAGGGTTCCATAAAGTTCCGTGGGTTCCTGCAGAGTTCTGCAAGTGCCCGCAAGGGCCTGTAGGGGCCCACAGTGTTTCTGCCAGGTTCCGTAGAGTTCCGTAGGGGCCATATTTTTCTGTAGTGGCTGGTAGTATTCTGTAGGGGTCTGTAGGGTTCCGTAGGTGCCTACAGTGTTCTGTAGGAGCCCATAGGGTTTTAGTGAGGTTCCGTTGTGTTGCTAAGGGTCTTGTAGAGTGCTGTCGGGTCCTGGAGTATTCTGTAGGGTTCCAGAGGGGCTCGTAGGGTTCCATCGAAATCTATAGGGTTCCCTAGGGGCCCATAGAGTCCCGTAGATTTCCGTAGGGACCTGTAGGGTTGTGTAAGTGCCCGCAGAAGTCTGTAGGAGTCTGTGGGATTCTGTAAGGTTCCGGAGGGTTCTGCAGGGTTCCGTAGGGGCCCGTAGAGTTCCGTAGTGGCTGGTAAAGTTCCGTAGGGCCCTGTGGGGTTCTGTATGGACCTGTAGGGTTCCGTAGGGGCCTGCAGGGTTCCGTAAGTGCCCGCAGGTGTCTGTAGGGTTCCATAGGGGTCTGTAGGGTTCCGTAGGCACCTGCAGTGTTCTGTAGGAGCCCATAGGGTTTTAGTGAGGTTCCGTTGTGTTGCTAAGGGTCTTGTAGAGTGCTGTCGGGTCCTGGAGTATTCTGTAGGGTTCCAGAGGGCCTCATAGGGTTCCATCGAAATCTGAAGGGTTCCCTAGGGGCCCATAGAGTCCCGTAGATTTCCGTAGGGACCTGTAGGGTTGTGTAAGTGCCCGCAGGGGTTGGTAGGAGTCTGTGGGATTCTGTAAGGTTCTGGAGGGTTCTGCAGGGTTCCGTAGGGACCCGTAGAGTTCCGTAGTGGCTGGTAAAGTTCCCTAGGGCCCTGTGGGGTTCTGTATGGACCTGTAGGGTTCCGTAGGGGCCTGCAGGGTTCCATAAGTGCCCGCAGGTGTCTGTAGGGTTCCGTAGGGGTCTGTAGGGTTCCGTAGGCACCTGCAGTGTTCTGTAGGAGCCCATAGGGTTTTAGTGAGGTTCTGTTGTGTTGCTAAGGGTCTTGTAGAGTGCTGTCGGGTCCTGGAGTTTTCTGTAGGGTTCCAGAGGGGCTGGTAGGGTTCCATCGAAATCTGAAGGGTTCCCTAGGGGCCCGTAGAGTCCCGTAGATTTCCGTAGGGGCCTGTAGAGTTATGAAAGTGCCCGCAGGGGTTGGTAGGAGCTTGTAGGGTGCCATATGTTTCCGGAGGGTTGTGTAGGGTTCCGTAGGGGCCTGTGGTGTTCCCTAGGGGCCTGTAGAGTCTCGTACAGTTTCGGTAGGGTCCTGTAGGTTTCCATAAGCACCCGCAGAGGTCTGAAGGGGTCCGTACTGTTCCGTAAGGATCCATAGGGTTCCGTAGAGCTTCGTAGGTTCCCTAGAGGCCTGTGGAGTACCGCAGGAGCCAGTAGTGTTCCGTAGGGTCCTCTAGGGTTGAGTAAGTGCCCGCAGAAGTCTGTAGGAGTCTGTGGGATTCTGTAAGGTTCCGGAGGGTTCTGCAGGGTTCCGTAGGGGCCCGTAGAGTTCCGTAGTGGCTGGTAAAGTTCCGTAGGGCCCTGTGGGGTTCTGTATGGACCTGTAGGGTTCCGTAGGGGCCTGCAGGGTTCCGTAAGTGCCCGCAGGTGTCTGTAGGGTTCCGTAGGGGTCTGTAGGGTTCCGTAGGCGCCTACAGTGTTCTGTAGGAGCCCATAGGGTTTTAGTGAGGTTCCGTTGTGTTGCTAAGGGTCTTGTAGAGTGCTGTCGGGTCCTGGAGTATTCCGTAGGGTTCCAGAGGGCCTCATAGGGTTCCATCGAAATCTGAAGGGTTCCCTAGGGGCCCATAGAGTCCCGTAGATTTCCGTAGGGACCTGTAGGGTTGTGTAAGTGCCCGCAGAAGTCTGTAGGAGTCTGTGGGATTCTGTAAGGTTCTGGAGGGTTCTGCAGGGTTCCGTAGGGACCCGTAGAGTTCCGTAGTGGCTGGTAAAGTTCCGTAGGGCCCTGTGGGGTTCTGTATGGACCTGTAGGGTTCCGTAGGGGCCTGCAGGGTTCCCTAAGTGGCCGCAGGTGTCTGTAGGGTTCCGTAGGGGTCTGTAGGGTTCCGTAGGCACCTGCAGTGTTCTGTAGGAGCCCATAGGGTTTTAGTGAGGTTCTGTTGTGTTGCTAAGGGTCTTGTAGAGTGCTGTCGGGTCCTGGAGTATTCTGTAGGGTTCCAGAGGGACTGGTAGGGTTCCGTCGAAATCTGAAGGGTTCCCTAGGGGCCCGTAGAGTCTCATACAGTTTCGGTAGGGTCCTGTAGGTTTCCATAAGCGCCCGCAGAGGTCTGAAGGGGCCCGTACTGTTCCGTAAGGATCCATAGGGTTCCGTAGAGCTTCGTAGGTTCCCTAGAGGCCTGTGGAGTACCGCAGGAGCCAGTAGTGTTCCGTAGGGTCCTCTAGGGTTGAGTAAGTGCCCGCAGGAGTCTGTAGGAATCCGTGGGATTCTGTAAGGTTCTGGAGGGTTCTGCAGGGTTCCGTAGGGGCCCGTAGAGTTCCGTAGTGGCTGGTAAAGTTCCCTAGGGCCCTGTACCGTTCCGTAACTGCCTGCAAGGGTCTTTAGGCTTCCGTAGGGGCTGGTAGGGTTCCATAAAGTTCCGTGGGTTCCTGCAGAGTTCTGCAAGTGCCCGCAAGGGCCTGTAGGGGCCCACAGTGTTTCTGCCAGGTTCCGTAGAGTTCCGTAGGGGCCATATTTTTCTGTAGTGGCTGGTAGTATTCTGTAGGGGTCTGTAGGTTTCCGTAGGCGCCTACAGTGTTCTGTAGGAGCCCATAGGGTTTTAGTGAGGTTCCGTTGTGTTGCTAAGGGTCTTGTAGAGTGCTGTCGGGTCCTGGAGTATTCTGTAGGGTTCCAGAGGGGCTCGTAGGGTTCCGTCGAAATCTGTAGGGTTCCCTAGGGGCCCATAGAGTCCCGTAGATTTCCGTAGGGACCTGTAGGGTTGTGTAAGTGCCCGCAGAAGTCTGTAGGAGTCTGTGGGATTCTGTAAGGTTCCGGAGGGTTCTGCAGGGTTCCGTAGGGGCCCCTAGAGTTCCGTAGTGGCTGGTAAAGTTCCGTAGGGCCCTGTGGGGTTCTGTATGGACCTGTAGGGTTCCGTAGGGGCCTGCAGGGTTCCGTAAGTGCCCGCAGGTGTCTGTAGGGTTCCGTAGGGGTCTGTAGGGTTCCGTAGGCACCTGCAGTGTTCTGTAGGAGCCCATAGGGTTTTAGTGAGGTTCCGTTGTGTTGCTAAGGGTCTTGTAGAGTGCTGTCGGGTCCTGGAGTATTCTGTAGGGTTCCAGAGGGCCTCATAGGGTTCCATCGAAATCTGAAGGGTTCCCTAGGGGCCCATAGAGTCCCGTAGATTTCCATAGGGACCTGTAGGGTTGTGTAAGTGCCCGCAGGGGTTGGTAGGAGTCTGTGGGATTCTGTAAGGTTCTGGAGGGTTCTGGAGGGTTCCATAGGGACCCGTAGAGTTCCGTAGTGGCTGGTAAAGTTCCGTAGGGCCCTGTGGGGTTCTGTATGGACCTGTAGGGTTCCGTAGGGGCCTGCAGGGTTCCATAAGTGCCCGCAGGTGTCTGTAGGGTTCCGTAGGGGTCTGTAGGGTTCCGTAGGCACCTGCAGTGTTCTGTAGGAGCCCATAGGGTTTTAGTGAGGTTCCGTTGTGTTGCTAAGGGTCTTGTAGAGTGCTGTCGGGTCCTGGAGTATTCTGTAGGGTTCCAGAGGGCCTCATAGGGTTCCATCGAAATCTATAGGGTTCCCTAGGGGCCCGTAGAGTCCCGTAGATTTCCGCAGGGGCCTGTAGAGTTATGTAAGTGCCCGCAGGGGTTGGTAGGAGCTCGGAGGGTGCCATATGTTTCCGGAGGGTTGTGTAGGGTTCCGTAGGGGCCTGTGGTGTTCCCTAGGGGCCTGTAGAGTCTCGTACAGTTTCGGTAGGGTCCTGTAGGTTTCCATAAGCGCCCGCAGAGGTCTGAAGGGGCCCGTACTGTTCCGTAAGGATCCATAGGGTTCCGTAGAGCTTCGTAGGTTCCCTAGAGGCCTGTGGAGTACCGCAGGAGCTGGCAGTGTTCCGTAGGGTCCTCTAGGGTTGAGTAAGTGCCCGCAGGAGTCTGTAGGAATCCGTGGGATTCTGTAAGGTTCTGGAGGGTTCTGCAGGGTTCCGTAGGGGCCCGTAGAGTTCCGTAGTGGCTGGTAAAGTTCCCTAGGGCCCTGTACCGTTCCGTAACTGCCTGCAAGGGTCTTTAGGCTTCCGTAGGGGCTGGTAGGGTTCCATAAAGTTCCGTGGGTTCCTGCAGAGTTCTGCAAGTGCCCGCAAGGGCCTGTAGGGGCCCACAGTGTTTCTGCCAGGTTCCGTAGAGTTCCGTAGGGGCCATATTTTTCTGTAGTGGCTGGTAGTATTCTGTAGGGGTCTGTAGGGTTCCGTAGGCGCCTACAGTGTTCTGTAGGAGCCCATAGGGTTTTAGTGAGGTTCCGTTGTGTTGCTAAGGGTCTTGTAGAGTGCTGTCGGGTCCTGGAGTATTCCGTAGGGTTCCAGAGGGCCTCATAGGGTTCCATCGAAATCTGAAGGGTTCCCTAGGGGCCCATAGAGTCCCGTAGATTTCCGTAGGGACCTGTAGGGTTGTGTAAGTGCCCGCAGGGGTTGGTAGGAGTCTGTGGGATTCTGTAAGGTTCTGGAGGGTTCTGCAGGGTTCCGTAGGGACCCGTAGAGTTCCGTAGTGGCTGGTAAAGTTCCCTAGGGCCCTGTGGGGTTCTGTATGGACCTGTAGGGTTCCGTAGGGGCCTGCAGGGTTCCATAAGTGCCCGCAGGTGTCTGTAGGGTTCCGTAGGGGTCTGTAGGGTTCCGTAGGCACCTGCAGTGTTCTGTAGGAGCCCATAGGGTTTTAGTGAGGTTCTGTTGTGTTGCTAAGGGTCTTGTAGAGTGCTGTCGGGTCCTGGAGTTTTCTGTAGGGTTCCAGAGGGGCTGGTAGGGTTCCATCGAAATCTGAAGGGTTCCCTAGGGGCCCGTAGAGTCCCGTAGATTTCCGTAGGGGCCTGTAGAGTTATGAAAGTGCCCGCAGGGGTTGGTAGGAGCTTGTAGGGTGCCATATGTTTCCGGAGGGTTGTGTAGGGTTCCGTAGGGGCCTGTGGTGTTCCCTAGGGGCCTGTAGAGTCTCGTACAGTTTCGGTAGGGTCCTGTAGGTTTCCATAAGCACCCGCAGAGGTCTGAAGGGGTCCGTACTGTTCCGTAAGGATCCATAGGGTTCCGTAGAGCTTCGTAGGTTCCCTAGAGGCCTGTGGAGTACCGCAGGAGCCAGTAGTGTTCCGTAGGGTCCTCTAGGGTTGAGTAAGTGCCCGCAGAAGTCTGTAGGAGTCTGTGGGATTCTGTAAGGTTCCGGAGGGTTCTGCAGGGTTCCGTAGGGGCCCGTAGAGTTCCGTAGTGGCTGGTAAAGTTCCGTAGGGCCCTGTGGGGTTCTGTATGGACCTGTAGGGTTCCGTAGGGGCCTGCAGGGTTCCGTAAGTGCCCACAGGTGTCTGTAGGGTTCCGTAGGGGTCTGTAGGGTTCCGTAGGCACCTGCAGTGTTCTGTAGGAGCCCATAGGGTTTTAGTGAGGTTCCGTTGTGTTGCTAAGGGTCTTGTAGAGTGCTGTCGGGTCCTGGAGTATTCCGTAGGGTTCCAGAGGGCCTCATAGGGTTCCATCGAAATCTGAAGGGTTCCCTAGGGGCCCATAGAGTCCCGTAGATTTCCGTAGGGACCTGTAGGGTTGTGTAAGTGCCCGCAGAAGTCTGTAGGAGTCTGTGGGATTCTGTAAGGTTCTGGAGGGTTCTGCAGGGTTCCGTAGGGACCCGTAGAGTTCCGTAGTGGCTGGTAAAGTTCCGTAGGGCCCTGTGGGGTTCTGTATGGACCTGTAGGGTTCCGTAGGGGCCTGCAGGGTTCCCTAAGTGGCCGCAGGTGTCTGTAGGGTTCCGTAGGGGTCTGTAGGGTTCCGTAGGCACCTGCAGTGTTCTGTAGGAGCCCATAGGGTTTTAGTGAGGTTCTGTTGTGTTGCTAAGGGTCTTGTAGAGTGCTGTCGGGTCCTGGAGTATTCTGTAGGGTTCCAGAGGGGCTGGTAGGGTTCCGTCGAAATCTGAAGGGTTCCCTAGGGGCCCGTAGAGTCTCATACAGTTTCGGTAGGGTCCTGTAGGTTTCCATAAGCGCCCGCAGAGGTCTGAAGGGGCCCGTACTGTTCCGTAAGGATCCATAGGGTTCCGTAGAGCTTCGTAGGTTCCCTAGAGGCCTGTGGAGTACCGCAGGAGCCAGTAGTGTTCCGTAGGGTCCTCTAGGGTTGAGTAAGTGCCCGCAGGAGTCTGTAGGAATCCGTGGGATTCTGTAAGGTTCTGGAGGGTTCTGCAGGGTTCCGTAGGGGCCCGTAGAGTTCCGTAGTGGCTGGTAAAGTTCCCTAGGGCCCTGTACCGTTCCGTAACTGCCTGCAAGGGTCTTTAGGCTTCCGTAGGGGCTGGTAGGGTTCCATAAAGTTCTGTGGGTTCCTGCAGAGTTCTGCAAGTGCCCGCAAGGGCCTGTAGGGGCGCACAGTGTTTCTGCCAGGTTCCGTAGAGTTCCGTAGGGGCCATATTTTTCTGTAGTGGCTGGTAGTATTCTGTAGGGGTCTGTAGGTTTCCGTAGGCGCCTACAGTGTTCTGTAGGAGCCCATAGGGTTTTAGTGAGGTTCCGTTGTGTTGCTAAGGGTCTTGTAGAGTGCTGTCGGGTCCTGGAGTATTCTGTAGGGTTCCAGAGGGGCTCGTAGGGTTCCGTCGAAATCTGTAGGGTTCCCTAGGGGCCCATAGAGTCCCGTAGATTTCCGTAGGGACCTGTAGGGTTGTGTAAGTGCCCGCAGAAGTCTGTAGGAGTCTGTGGGATTCTGTAAGGTTCCGGAGGGTTCTGCAGGGTTCCGTAGGGGCCCCTAGAGTTCCGTAGTGGCTGGTAAAGTTCCGTAGGGCCCTGTGGGGTTCTGTATGGACCTGTAGGGTTCCGTAGGGGCCTGCAGGGTTCCGTAAGTGCCCGCAGGTGTCTGTAGGGTTCCGTAGGGGTCTGTAGGGTTCCGTAGGCACCTGCAGTGTTCTGTAGGAGCCCATAGGGTTTTAGTGAGGTTCCGTTGTGTTGCTAAGGGTCTTGTAGAGTGCTGTCGGGTCCTGGAGTATTCTGTAGGGTTCCAGAGGGCCTCATAGGGTTCCATCGAAATCTGAAGGGTTCCCTAGGGGCCCATAGAGTCCCGTAGATTTCCATAGGGACCTGTAGGGTTGTGTAAGTGCCCGCAGGGGTTGGTAGGAGTCTGTGGGATTCTGTAAGGTTCTGGAGGGTTCTGGAGGGTTCCATAGGGACCCGTAGAGTTCCGTAGTGGCTGGTAAAGTTCCGTAGGGCCCTGTGGGGTTCTGTATGGACCTGTAGGGTTCCGTAGGGGCCTGCAGGGTTCCATAAGTGCCCGCAGGTGTCTGTAGGGTTCCGTAGGGGTCTGTAGGGTTCCGTAGGCACCTGCAGTGTTCTGTAGGAGCCCATAGGGTTTTAGTGAGGTTCCGTTGTGTTGCTAAGGGTCTTGTAGAGTGCTGTCGGGTCCTGGAGTATTCTGTAGGGTTCCAGAGGGCCTCATAGGGTTCCATCGAAATCTGAAGGGTTCCCTAGGGGCCCATAGAGTCCCGTAGATTGCCGTAGGGACCTGTAGGGTTGTGTAAGTGCCCGCAGGGGTTGGTAGGAGTCTGTGGGATTCTGTAAGGTTCTGGAGGGTTCTGCAGGGTTCCGTAGTGGCTGGTAAAGTTCCGTAGGGCCCTGTGGGGTTCTGTATGGACCTGTAGGGTTCCGTAGGGGCCTGCAGGGTTCCATAAGTGCCCGCAGGTGTCTGTAGGGTTCCGTAGGGGTCTGTAGGGTTCCGTAGGCACCTGCAGTGTTCTGTAGGAGCCCATAGGGTTTTAGTGAGGTTCTGTTGTGTTGCTAAGGGTCTTGTAGAGTGCTGTCGGGTCCTGGAGTATTCTGTAGGGTTCCAGAGGGGCTGGTAGGGTTCCGTCGAAATCTGAAGGGTTCCCTAGGGGCCCGTAGAGTCCCATAGATTTCCGTAGGGGCCTGTAGAGTTATGTAAGTGCCCGCAGGGGTTGGTAGGAGCTCGGAGGGTGCCATATGTTTCCGGAGGGTTGTGTAGGGTTCCGTAGGGGCCTGTGGTGTTCCCTAGGGGCCTGTAGAGTCTCGTACAGTTTCGGTAGGGTCCTGTAGGTTTCCATAAGCGCCCGCAGAGGTCTGAAGGGGCCCGTACTGTTCCGTAAGGATCCATAGGGTTCCGTAGAGCTTCGTAGGTTCCCTAGAGGCCTGTGGAGTACCGCAGGAGCCAGTAGTGTTCCGTAGGGTCCTCTAGGGTTGAGTAAGTGCCCGCAGGAGTCTGTAGGAATCCGTGGGATTCTGTAAGGTTCTGGAGGGTTCTGCAGGGTTCCGTAGGGGCCCGTAGAGTTCCGTAGTGGCTGGTAAAGTTCCCTAGGGCCCTGTACCGTTCCGTAACTGCCTGCAAGGGTCTTTAGGCTTCCGTAGGGGCTGGTAGGGTTCCATAAAGTTCCGTGGGTTCCTGCAGAGTTCTGCAAGTGCCCGCAAGGGCCTGTAGGGGCGCACAGTGTTTCTGCCAGGTTCCGTAGAGTTCCGTAGGGGCCATATTTTTCTGTAGTGGCTGGTAGTATTCTGTAGGGGTCTGTAGGTTTCCGTAGGTGCCTGCAGTGTTCTGTAGGAGCCCATAGGGTTTTAGTGAGGTTCTGTTGTGTTGCTAAGGGTCTTGTAGAGTGCTGTCGGGTCCTGGAGTATTCTGTAGGGTTCCAGAGGGGCTGGTAGGGTTCCGTCGAAATCTGAAGGGTTCCCTAGGGGCCCGTAGAGTCCCGTAGATTTCCGTAGGGGCCTGTAGAGTTATGTAAGTGCCCGCAGGGGTTGGTAGGAGCTCGGAGGGTGCCATATGTTTCCGGAGGGTTGTGTAGGGTTCCGTAGGGGCCTGTGGTGTTCCCTAGGGGCCTGTAGAGTCTCGTACAGTTTCGGTAGGGTCCTGTAGGTTTCCATAAGCGCCCGCAGAGGTCTGAAGGGGCCCGTACTGTTCCGTAAGGATCCATAGGGTTCCGTAGAGCTTCGTAGGTTCCCTAGAGGCCTGTGGAGTACCGCAGGAGCCAGTAGTGTTCCGTAGGGTCCTCTAGGGTTGAGTAAGTGCCCGCAGGAGTCTGTAGGAATCCGTGGGATTCTGTAAGGTTCTGGAGGGTTCTGCAGGGTTCCGTAGGGGCCCGTAGAGTTCCGTAGTGGCTGGTAAAGTTCCCTAGGGCCCTGTACCGTTCCGTAACTGCCTGCAAGGGTCTTTAGGCTTCCGTAGGGGCTGGTAGGGTTCCATAAAGTTCCGTGGGTTCCTGCAGAGTTCTGCAAGTGCCCGCAAGGGCCTGTAGGGGCGCACAGTGTTTCTGCCAGGTTCCGTAGAGTTCCGTAGGGGCCATATTTTTCTGTAGTGGCTGGTAGTATTCTGTAGGGGTCTGTAGGTTTCCGTAGGTGCCTGCAGTGTTCTGTAGGAGCCCATAGGGTTTTAGTGAGGTTCCGTTGTGTTGCTAAGGGTCTTGTAGAGTGCTGTCGGGTCCTGGAGTATTCTGTAGGGTTCCAGAGGGGCTCGTAGGGTTCCGTCGAAATCTGTAGGGTTCCCTAGGGGCCCATAGAGTCCCGTAGATTTCCGTAGGGACCTGTAGGGTTGTTTAAGTGCCCGCAGAAGTCTGTAGGAGTCTGTGGGATTCTGTAAGGTTCCGGAGGGTTCTGCAGGGTCCGTAGGGGCCCGTAGAGTTCCGTAGTGGCTGGTAAAGTTCCGTAGGGCCCTGTGGGGTTCTGTATGGACCTGTAGGGTTCCGTAGGGGCCTGCAGGGTTCCATAAGTGCCCGCAGGAGTCTGTAGGGTTCCGTAGGGGTCTGTAGGGTTCCGTAGGCACCTGCAGTGTTCTGTAGGAGCCCATAGGGTTTTAGTGAGGTTCTGTTGTGTTGCTAAGGGTCTTGTAGAGTGCTGTCGGGTCCTGGAGTATTCTGTAGGGTTCCAGAGGGGCTGGTAGGGTTCCGTCGAAATCTGTAGGGTTCCCTAGGGGCCCATAGAGTCCCGTAGATTTCCGTAGGGGCCTGTAGAGTTATGTAAGTGCCCGCAGGGGTTGGTAGGAGCTTGTAGGGTGCCATATGTTTCCGGAGGGTTGTGTAGGGTTCCGTAGGGGCCTGTGGTGTTCCCTAGGGGCCTGTAGAGTCTCGTACAGTTTCGGTAGGGTCCTGTAGGTTTCCATAAGCGCCCGCAGAGGTCTGAAGGGGCCCGTACTGTTCCGTAAGGATCCATAGGGTTCCGTAGAGCTTCGTAGGTTCCCTAGAGGCCTGTGGAGTACCGCAGGAGCCAGTAGTGTTCCGTAGGGTCCTCTAGGGTTGAGTAAGTGCCCGCAGGAGTCTGTAGGAATCCGTGGGATTCTGTAAGGTTCTGGAGGGTTCTGCAGGGTTCCGTAGGGGCCCGTAGAGTTCCGTAGTGGCTGGTAAAGTTCCCTAGGGCCCTGTACCGTTCCGTAACTGCCTGCAAGGGTCTTTAGGCTTCCGTAGGGGCTGGTAGGGTTCCATAAAGTTCTGTGGGTTCCTGCAGAGTTCTGCAAGTGCCCGCAAGGGCCTGTAGGGGCGCACAGTGTTTCTGCCAGGTTCCGTAGAGTTCCGTTGGGGCCATATTTTTCTGTAGTGGCTGGTAGTATTCTGTAGGGGTCTGTAGGTTTCCGTAGGCGCCTACAGTGTTCTGTAGGAGCCCATAGGGTTTTAGTGAGGTTCCGTTGTGTTGCTAAGGGTCTTGTAGAGTGCTGTCGGGTCCTGGAGTATTCTGTAGGGTTCCAGAGGGGCTCGTAGGGTTCCGTCGAAATCTGTAGGGTTCCCTAGGGGCCCATAGAGTCCCGTAGATTTCCGTAGGGACCTGTAGGGTTGTGTAAGTGCCCGCAGAAGTCTGTAGGAGTCTGTGGGATTCTGTAAGGTTCCGGAGGGTTCTGCAGGGTTCCGTAGGGGCCCCTAGAGTTCCGTAGTGGCTGGTAAAGTTCCGTAGGGCCCTGTGGGGTTCTGTATGGACCTGTAGGGTTCTGTAGGGGCCTGCAGGGTTCCGTAAGTGCCCGCAGGTGTCTGTAGGGTTCCGTAGGGGTCTGTAGGGTTCCGTAGGCACCTGCAGTGTTCTGTAGGAG
The DNA here is from genome assembly GCF_964106895.1 of Numenius arquata. NCBI lineage: Eukaryota > Metazoa > Chordata > Aves > Charadriiformes > Scolopacidae > Numenius > Numenius arquata. The sequence continues at coordinate 190,327 of NW_027415092.1, forward strand.
CCCATAGGGTTTTAGTGAGGTTCCGTTGTGTTGCTAAGGGTCTTGTAGAGTGCTGTCGGGTCCTGGAGTATTCTGTAGGGTTCCAGAGGGCCTCATAGGGTTCCATCGAAATCTGAAGGGTTCCCTAGGGGCCCATAGAGTCCCGTAGATTTCCATAGGGACCTGTAGGGTTGTGTAAGTGCCCGCAGGGGTTGGTAGGAGTCTGTGGGATTCTGTAAGGTTCTGGAGGGTTCTGCAGGGTTCCGTAGGGACCCGTAGAGTTCCGTAGGGGCTGGTAAAGTTCCGTAGGGCCCTGTGGGGTTCTGTATGGACCTGTAGGGTTCCGTAGGGGCCTGCAGGGTTCCATAAGTGCCCGCAGGTGTCTGTAGGGTTCCGTAGGGGTCTGTAGGGTTCCGTAGGCACCTGCAGTGTTCTGTAGGAGCCCATAGGGTTTTAGTGAGGTTCTGTTGTGTTGCTAAGGGTCTTGTAGAGTGCTGTCGGGTCCTGGAGTATTCTGTAGGGTTCCAGAGGGGCTGGTAGGGTTCCGTCATAATCTGTAGGGTTCCCTAGGGGCCCGTAGAGTCCCGTAGATTTCCGTAGGGGCCTGTAGAGTTATGTAAGTGCCCGCAGGGGTTGGTAGGAGCTCGGAGGGTGCCATATGTTTCCGGAGGGTTGTGTAGGGTTCCGTAGGGGCCTGTGGTGTTCCCTAGGGGCCTGTAGAGTCTCGTACAGTTTCGGTAGGGTCCTGTAGGTTTCCATAAGCGCCCGCAGAGGTCTGAAGGGGCCCGTACTGTGCCGTAAGGATCCATAGGGTTCCGTAGAGCTTCGTAGGTTCCCTAGAGGCCTCTGGAGTACCGCAGGAGCCAGTAGTGTTCCGTAGGGTCCTCTAGGGTTGAGTAAGTGCCCGCAGGAGTCTGTAGGAATCTGTGGGATTCTGTAAGGTTCTGGAGGGTTCTGCAGGGTTCCGTAGGGGCCCGTAGAGTTCCGTAGTGGCTGGTAAAGTTCCCTAGGGCCCTGTACCGTTCCGTAACTGCCTGCAAGGGTCTTTAGGCTTCCGTAGGGGCTGGTAGGGTTCCATAAAGTTCCGTGGGTTCCTGCAGAGTTCTGCAAGTGCCCGCAAGGGCCTGTAGGGGCGCACAGTGTTTCTGCCAGGTTCCATAGAGTTCCGTAGGGGCCATATTTTTCTGTAGTGGCTGGTAGTATTCTGTAGGGGTCTGTAGGTTTCCGTAGGCGCCTACAGTGTTCTGTAGGAGCCCATAGGGTTTTAGTGAGGTTCCGTTGTGTTGCTAAGGGTCTTGTAGAGTGCTGTCGGGTCCTGGAGTATTCTGTAGGGTTCCAGAGGGGCTCGTAGGGTTCCATCGAAATCTATAGGGTTCCCTAGGGGCCCATAGAGTCCCGTAGATTTCCGTAGGGAGCTGTAGGGTTGTGTAAGTGCCTGCAGAAGTCTGTAGGAGTCTGTGGGATTCTGTAAGGTTCCGGAGGGTTCTGCAGGGTTCCGTAGGGGCCCGTAGAGTTCCGTAGTGGCTGGTAAAGTTCCCTAGGGCCCTGTGGGGTTCTGTATGGACCTGTAGGGTTCCCTAGGGGCCTGCAGTGTTCTGTAAGTGCCCGCAGGTGTCTGTAGGGTTCCGTAGGGGTCTGTAGGGTTCCGTAGGCACCTGCAGTGTTCTGTAGGAGCCCATAGGGTTTTAGTGAGGTTCCGTTGTGTTGCTAAGGGTCTTGTAGAGTGCTGTCGGGTCCTGGAGTATTCTGTAGGGTTCCAGAGGGCCTCATAGGGTTCCATCGAAATCTGAAGGGTTCCCTAGGGGCCCATAGAGTCCCGTAGATTTCCATAGGGACCTGTAGGGTTGTGTAAGTGCCCGCAGGGGTTGGTAGGAGTCTGTGGGATTCTGTAAGGTTCTGGAGGGTTCTGCAGGGTTCCGTAGTGGCTGGTAAAGTTCCGTAGGGCCCTGTGGGGTTCTGTATGGACCTGTAGGGTTCCGTAGGGGCCTGCAGGGTTCCCTAAGTGGCCGCAGGTGTCTGTAGGGTTCCGTAGGGGTCTGTAGGGTTCCGTAGGCACCTGCAGTGTTCTGTAGGAGCCCATAGGGTTTTAGTGAGGTTCCGTTGTGTTGCTAAGGGTCTTGTAGAGTGCTGTCGGGTCCTGGAGTATTCTGTAGGGTTCCAGAGGGGCTGGTAGGGTTCCGTCGAAATCTGAAGGGTTCCCTAGGGGCCCGTAGAGTCCCGTAGATTTCCGTAGGGGCCTGTAGAGTTATGTAAGTGCCCGCAGGGGTTGGTAGGAGCTCGGAGGGTGCCATATGTTTCCGGAGGGTTGTGTAGGGTTCCGTAGGGGCCTGTGGTGTTCCCTAGGGGCCTGTAGAGTCTCGTACAGTTTCGGTAGGGTCCTGTAGGTTTCCATATGCGCCCGCAGAGGTCTGAAGGGGCCCGTACTGTACCGTAAGGATCCATAGGGTTCCGTAGAGCTTCGTAGGTTCCCTAGAGGCCTCTGGAGTACCGCAGGAGCCAGTAGTGTTTCGTAGGGTCCTCTAGGGTTGAGTAAGTGCCCGCAGGAGTCTGTAGGAATCCGTGGGATTCTGTAAGGTTCTGGAGGGTTCTGCAGGGTTCCGTAGGGGCCCGTAGAGTTCCGTAGTGGCTGGTAAAGTTCCCTAGGGCCCTGTACCGTTCCGTAACTGCCTGCAAGGGTCTTTAGGCTTCCGTAGGGGCTGGTAGGGTTCCACAAAGTTCCGTGGGTTCCTGCAGAGTTCTGCAAGTGCCCGCAAGGGCCTGTAGGGGCCCACAGTGTTTCTGCCAGGTTCCGTAGAGTTCCGTAGGGGCCATATTTTTCTGTAGTGGCTGGTAGTATTCTGTAGGGGTCTATAGGTTTCCGTAGGCGCCTACAGTGTTCTGTAGGAGCCCATAGGGTTTTAGTGAGGTTCCGTTGTGTTGCTAAGGGTCTTGTAGAGTGCTGTCGGGTCCTGGAGTATTCTGTAGGGTTCCAGAGGGCCTCATAGGGTTCCATCGAAATCTATAGGGTTCCCTAGGGGCCCATAGAGTCCCGTAGATTTCCGTAGGGACCTGTAGGGTTGTGTAAGTGCCCGCAGAAGTCTGTAGGAGTCTGTGGGATTCTGTAAGGTTCCGGAGGGTTCTGCAGGGTTCCGTAGGGGCCCGTAGAGTTCCGTAGTGGCTGGTAGGGTTCCGTAGGGCCCTGTGGGGTTCTGTATGGACCTGTAGGGTTCCGTAGGGGCCTGCAGGGTTCCGTAAGTGGCCGCAGGTGTCTGTAGGGTTCCGTAGGGGTCTGTAGGGTTCCGTAGGCACCTGCAGTGTTCTGTAGGAGCCCATAGGGTTTTAGTGAGGTTCCGTTGTGTTGCTAAGGGTCTTGTAGAGTGCTGTCGGGTCCTGGAGTATTCTGTAGGGTTCCAGAGGGCCTCATAGGGTTCCATCGAAATCTGAAGGGTTCCCTAGGGGCCCATAGAGTCCCGTAGATTTCCGTAGGGACCTGTAGGGTTGTGTAAGTGCCCGCAGGGGTTGGTAGGAGTCTGTGGGATTCTGTAAGGTTCTGGAGGGTTCTGCAGGGTTCCGTAGGGACCCGTAGAGTTCCGTAGTGGCTGGTAAAGTTCCGTAGGGCCCTGTGGGGTTCTGTATGGACCTGTAGGGTTCCGTAGGGGCCTGCAGGGTTCCCTAAGTGGCCGCAGGTGTCTGTAGGGTTCCGTAGGGGTCTGTAGGGTTCCGTAGGCACCTGCAGTGTTCTGTAGGAGCCCATAGGGTTTTAGTGAGGTTCTGTTGTGTTGCTAAGGGTCTTGTAGAGTGCTGTCGGGTCCTGGAGTATTCTGTAGGGTTCCAGAGGGGCTGGTAGGGTTCCGTCGAAATCTGAAGGGTTCCCTAGGGGCCCGTAGAGTCCCGTAGATTTCCGTAGGGGCCTGTAGAGTTATGTAAGTGCCCGCAGGGGTTGGTAGGAGCTCGGAGGGTGCCATATGTTTCCGGAGGGTTGTGTAGGGTTCCGTAGGGGCCTGTGGTGTTCCCTAGGGGCCTGTAGAGTCTCGTACAGTTTCGGTAGGGTCCTGTAGGTTTCCATAAGCGCCCGCAGAGGTCTGAAGGGGCCCGTACTGTTCCGTAAGGATCCATAGGGTTCCGTAGAGCTTCGTAGGTTCCCTAGAGGCCTGTGGAGTACCGCAGGAGCCAGTAGTGTTCCGTAGGGTCCTCTAGGGTTGAGTAAGTGCCCGCAGGAGTCTGTAGGAATCCGTGGGATTCTGTAAGGTTCTGGAGGGTTCTGCAGGGTTCCGTAGGGGCCCGTAGAGTTCCGTAGTGGCTGGTAAAGTTCCCTAGGGCCCTGTACCGTTCCGTAACTGCCTGCAAGGGTCTTTAGGCTTCCGTAGGGGCTGGTAGGGTTCCATAAAGTTCCGTGGGTTCCTGCAGAGTTCTGCAAGTGCCCGCAAGGGCCTGTAGGGGCCCACAGTGTTTCTGCCAGGTTCCGTAGAGTTCCGTAGGGGCCATATTTTTCTGTAGTGGCTGGTAGTATTCTGTAGGGGTCTGTAGGTTTCCGTAGGTGCCTGCAGTGTTCTGTAGGAGCCCATAGGGTTTTATTGAGGTTCCATTGTGTTGCTAAGGGTCTTGTAGAGTGCTGTCGGGTCCTGGAGTATTCTGTAGGGTTCCAGAGGGGCTCGTAGGGTTCCGTCGAAATCTGTAGGGTTCCCTAGGGGCCCATAGAGTCCCGTAGATTTCCGTAGGGACCTGTAGGGTTGTGTAAGTGCCCGCAGAAGTCTGTAGGAGTCTGTGGGATTCTGTAAGGTTCCGGAGGGTTCTGCAGGGTTCGTAGGGGCCCGTAGAGTTCCGTAGTGGCTGGTAGGGTTCCGTAGGGCCCTGTGGGGTTCTGTATGGACCTGTAGGGTTCCGTAGGGGCCTGCAGGGTTCCGTAAGTGGCCGCAGGTGTCTGTAGGGTTCCGTAGGGGTCTGTAGGGTTCCGTAGGCACCTGCAGTGTTCTGTAGGAGCCCATAGGGTTTTAGTGAGGTTCCGTTGTGTTGCTAAGGGTCTTGTAGAGTGCTGTCGGGTCCTGGAGTATTCTGTAGGGTTCCAGAGGGCCTCATAGGGTTCCATCGAAATCTGAAGGGTTCCCTAGGGGCCCATAGAGTCCCGTAGATTTCCGTAGGGACCTGTAGGGTTGTGTAAGTGCCCGCAGGGGTTGGTAGGAGTCTGTGGGATTCTGTAAGGTTCTGGAGGGTTCTGCAGGGTTCCGTAGGGACCCGTAGAGTTCCGTAGTGGCTGGTAAAGTTCCGTAGGGCCCTGTGGGGTTCTGTATGGACCTGTAGGGTTCCGTAGGGGCCTGCAGGGTTCCATAAGTGCCCGCAGGTGTCTGTAGGGTTCCGTAGGGGTCTGTAGGGTTCCGTAGGCACCTGCAGTGTTCTGTAGGAGCCCATAGGGTTTTAGTGAGGTTCTGTTGTGTTGCTAAGGGTCTTGTAGAGTGCTGTCGGGTCCTGGAGTATTCTGTAGGGTTCCAGAGGGGCTGGTAGGGTTCCGTCGAAATCTGAAGGGTTCCCTAGGGGCCCGTAGAGTCCCGTAGATTTCCGTAGGGGCCTGTAGAGTTATGTAAGTGCCCGCAGGGGTTGGTAGGAGCTCGGAGGGTGCCATATGTTTCCGGAGGGTTGTGTAGGGTTCCGTAGGGGCCTGTGGTGTTCCCTAGGGGCCTGTAGAGTCTCGTACAGTTTCGGTAGGGTCCTGTAGGTTTCCATAAGCGCCCGCAGAGGTCTGAAGGGGCCCGTACTGTTCCGTAAGGATCCATAGGGTTCCGTAGAGCTTCGTAGGTTCCCTAGAGGCCTGTGGAGTACCGCAGGAGCCAGTAGTGTTCCGTAGGGTCCTCTAGGGTTGAGTAAGTGCCCGCAGGAGTCTGTAGGAATCCGTGGGATTCTGTAAGGTTCTGGAGGGTTCTGCAGGGTTCCGTAGGGGCCCGTAGAGTTCCGTAGTGGCTGGTAAAGTTCCCTAGGGCCCTGTACCGTTCCGTAACTGCCTGCAAGGGTCTTTAGGCTTCCGTAGGGGCTGGTAGGGTTCCATAAAGTTCCGTGGGTTCCTGCAGAGTTCTGCAAGTGCCCGCAAGGGCCTGTAGGGGCGCACAGTGTTTCTGCCAGGTTCCGTAGAGTTCCGTAGGGGCCATATTTTTCTGTAGTGGCTGGTAGTATTCTGTAGGGGTCTGTAGGTTTCCGTAGGTGCCTGCAGTGTTCTGTAGGAGCCCATAGGGTTTTAGTGAGGTTCCATTGTGTTGCTAAGGGTCTTGTAGAGTGCTGTCGGGTCCTGGAGTATTCTGTAGGGTTCCAGAGGGGCTCGTAGGGTTCCGTCGAAATCTGTAGGGTTCCCTAGGGGCCCATAGAGTCCCGTAGATTTCCGTAGGGACCTGTAGGGTTGTGTAAGTGCCCGCAGAAGTCTGTAGGAGTCTGTGGGATTCTGTAAGGTTCCGGAGGGTTCTGCAGGGTCCGTAGGGGCCCGTAGAGTTCCGTAGTGGCTGGTAAAGTTCCGTAGGGCCCTGTGGGGTTCTGTATGGACCTGTAGGGTTCCGTAGGGGCCTGCAGGGTTCCCTAAGTGGCCGCAGGTGTCTGTAGGGTTCCGTAGGGGTCTGTAGGGTTCCGTAGGCACCTGCAGTGTTCTGTAGGAGCCCATAGGGTTTTAGTGAGGTTCCGTTGTGTTGCTAAGGGTCTTGTAGAGTGCTGTCGGGTCCTGGAGTATTCTGTAGGGTTCCAGAGGGCCTCATAGGGTTCCATCGAAATCTGAAGGGTTCCCTAGGGGCCCATAGAGTCCCGTAGATTTCCGTAGGGACCTGTAGGGTTGTGTAAGTGCCCGCAGGGGTTGGTAGGAGTCTGTGGGATTCTGTAAGGTTCCGGAGGGTTCTGCAGGGTCCGTAGGGGCCCGTAGAGTTCCGTAGTGGCTGGTAAAGTTCCGTAGGGCCCTGTGGGGTTCTGTATGGACCTGTAGGGTTCCGTAGGGGCCTGCAGGGTTCCGTAAGTGGCCGCAGGTGTCTGTAGGGTTCCGTAGGGGTCTGTAGGGTTCCGTAGGCACCTGCAGTGTTCTGTAGGAGCCCATAGGGTTTTAGTGAGGTTCCGTTGTGTTGCTAAGGGTCTTGTAGAGTGCTGTCGGGTCCTGGAGTATTCTGTAGGGTTCCAGAGGGCCTCATAGGGTTCCATCGAAATCTGAAGGGTTCCCTAGGGGCCCATAGAGTCCCGTAGATTTCCGTAGGGACCTGTAGGGTTGTGTAAGTGCCCGCAGGGGTTGGTAGGAGTCTGTGGGATTCTGTAAGGTTCTGGAGGGTTCTGCAGGGTTCCGTAGGGACCCGTAGAGTTCCGTAGTGGCTGGTAAAGTTCCGTAGGGCCCTGTGGGGTTCTGTATGGACCTGTAGGGTTCCGTAGAGGCCTGCAGGGTTCCATAAGTGCCCGCAGGTGTCTGTAGGGTTCCGTAGGGGTCTGTAGGGTTCCGTAGGCACCTGCAGTGTTCTGTAGGAGCCCATAGGGTTTTAGTGAGGTTCTGTTGTGTTGCTAAGGGTCTTGTAGAGTGCTGTCGGGTCCTGGAGTATTCTGTAGGGTTCCAGAGGGGCTGGTAGGGTTCCGTCGAAATCTGAAGGGTTCCCTAGGGGCCCGTAGAGTCCCGTAGATTTCCGTAGGGGCCTGTAGAGTTATGTAAGTGCCCGCAGGGGTTGGTAGGAGCTCGGAGGGTGCCATATGTTTCCGGAGGGTTGTGTAGGGTTCCGTAGGGGCCTGTGGTGTTCCCTAGGGGCCTGTAGAGTCTCGTACAGTTTCGGTAGGGTCCTGTAGGTTTCCATAAGCGCCCGCAGAGGTCTGAAGGGGCCCGTACTGTTCCGTAAGGATCCATAGGGTTCCGTAGAGCTTCGTAGGTTCCCTAGAGGCCTGTGGAGTACCGCAGGAGCCAGTAGTGTTCCGTAGGGTCCTCTAGGGTTGAGTAAGTGCCCGCAGGAGTCTGTAGGAATCCGTGGGATTCTGTAAGGTTCTGGAGGGTTCTGCAGGGTTCCGTAGGGGCCCGTAGAGTTCCGTAGTGGCTGGTAAAGTTCCCTAGGGCCCTGTACCGTTCCGTAACTGCCTGCAAGGGTCTTTAGGCTTCCGTAGGGGCTGGTAGGGTTCCATAAAGTTCCGTGGGTTCCTGCAGAGTTCTGCAAGTGCCCGCAAGGGCCTGTAGGGGCGCACAGTGTTTCTGCCAGGTTCCGTAGAGTTCCGTAGGGGCCATATTTTTCTGTAGTGGCTGGTAGTATTCTGTAGGGGTCTGTAGGTTTCCGTAGGCGCCTACAGTGTTCTGTAGGAGCCCATAGGGTTTTAGTGAGGTTCCATTGTGTTGCTAAGGGTCTTGTAGAGTGCTGTCGGGTCCTGGAGTATTCTGTAGGGTTCCAGAGGGGCTCGTAGGGTTCCGTCGAAATCTATAGGGTTCCCTAGGGGCCCATAGAGTCCCGTAGATTTCCGTAGGGACCTGTAGGGTTGTGTAAGTGCCCGCAGAAGTCTGTAGGAGTCTGTGGGATTCTGTAAGGTTCCGGAGGGTTCTGCAGGGTCCGTAGGGGCCCGTAGAGTTCCGTAGTGGCTGGTAAAGTTCCGTAGGGCCCTGTGGGGTTCTGTATGGACCTGTAGGGTTCCGTAGGGGCCTGCAGGGTTCCGTAAGTGCCCGCAGGAGTCTGTAGGGTTCCGTAGGGGTCTGTAGGGTTCCGTAGGCACCTGCAGTGTTCTGTAGGAGCCCATAGGGTTTTAGTGAGGTTCCGTTGTGTTGCTAAGGGTCTTGTAGAGTGCTGTCGGGTCCTGGAGTATTCTGTAGGGTTCCAGAGGGCCTCATAGGGTTCCATCGAAATCTGAAGGGTTCCCTAGGGGCCCGTAGAGTCCCGTAGATTTCCGTAGGGGCCTGTAGGGTTGTGTAAGTGCCCGCAGGGGTTGGTAGGAGCTTGTAGGGTGCCATATGTTTCCGGAGGGTTGTGTAGGGTTCCGTAGGGGCCTGTGGTGTTCCCTAGGGGCCTGTAGAGTCTCGTACAGTTCTGTAGGGTCCTGTAGGTTTCCATAAGCGCCCGCAGAGGTCTGAAGGGGCCCGTACTGTGCCGTAAGGATCCATAGGATTCCGTAGAGCTTCGTAGGTTCCCTAGAGGCCTCTGGAGTACCGCAGGAGCCAGTAGTGTTCTGTAGGGGCCCGTAGGGTTCCTTCCATAGGAGCTGGCAGTGTTCCGTAGGGTCCTCTAGGGTTGAGTAAGTGCCCGCAGGAGTCTGTAGGAATCCGTGGGATTCTGTAAGGTTCTGGAGGGTTCTGCAGGGTTCCGTAGGGGCCCGTAGAGTTCCGTAGTGGCTGGTAAAGTTCCCTAGGGCCCTGTACCGTTCCGTAACTGCCTGCAAGGGTCTTTAGGCTTCCGTAGGGGCTGGTAGGGTTCCATAAAGTTCCGTGGGTTCCTGCAGAGTTCTGCAAGTGCCCGCAAGGGCCTGTAGGGGCGCACAGTGTTTCTGCCAGGTTCCGTAGAGTTCCGTAGGGGCCATATTTTTCTGTAGTGGCTGGTAGTATTCTGTAGGGGTCTGTAGGTTTCCGTAGGCGCCTACAGTGTTCTGTAGGAGCCCATAGGGTTTTAGTGAGGTTCCATTGTGTTGCTAAGGGTCTTGTAGAGTGCTGTCGGGTCCTGGAGTATTCTGTAGGGTTCCAGAGGGGCTCGTAGGGTTCCGTCGAAATCTATAGGGTTCCCTAGGGGCCCATAGAGTCCCGTAGATTTCCGTAGGGACCTGTAGGGTTGTGTAAGTGCCCGCAGAAGTCTGTAGGAGTCTGTGGGATTCTGTAAGGTTCCGGAGGGTTCTGCAGGGTCCGTAGGGGCCCGTAGAGTTCCGTAGTGGCTGGTAAAGTTCCGTAGGGCCCTGTGGGGTTCTGTATGGACCTGTAGGGTTCCGTAGGGGCCTGCAGGGTTCCGTAAGTGCCCGCAGGAGTCTGTAGGGTTCCGTAGGGGTCTGTAGGGTTCCGTAGGCACCTGCAGTGTTCTGTAGGAGCCCATAGGGTTTTAGTGAGGTTCCGTTGTGTTGCTAAGGGTCTTGTAGAGTGCTGTCGGGTCCTGGAGTATTCTGTAGGGTTCCAGAGGGCCTCATAGGGTTCCATCGAAATCTGAAGGGTTCCCTAGGGGCCCGTAGAGTCCCGTAGATTTCCGTAGGGGCCTGTAGGGTTGTGTAAGTGCCCGCAGGGGTTGGTAGGAGCTTGTAGGGTGCCATATGTTTCCGGAGGGTTGTGTAGGGTTCCGTAGGGGCCTGTGGTGTTCCCTAGGGGCCTGTAGAGTCTCGTACAGTTCTGTAGGGTCCTGTAGGTTTCCATAAGCGCCCGCAGAGGTCTGAAGGGGCCCGTACTGTGCCGTAAGGATCCATAGGATTCCGTAGAGCTTCGTAGGTTCCCTAGAGGCCTCTGGAGTACCGCAGGAGCCAGTAGTGTTCTGTAGGGGCCCGTAGGGTTCCTTCCATAGGAGCTGGCAGTGTTCCGTAGGGTCCTCTAGGGTTGAGTAAGTGCCCGCAGGAGTCTGTAGGAATCCGTGGGATTCTGTAAGGTTCTGGAGGGTTCTGCAGGGTTCCGTAGGGGCCCGTAGAGTTCCGTAGTGGCTGGTAAAGTTCCCTAGGGCCCTGTACCGTTCCGTAACTGCCTGCAAGGGTCTTTAGGCTTCCGTAGGGGCTGGTAGGGTTCCATAAAGTTCCGTGGGTTCCTGCAGAGTTCTGCAAGTGCCCGCAAGGGCCTGTAGGGGCCCACAGTGTTTCTGCCAGGTTCCGTAGAGTTCCGTAGGGGCCATATTTTTCTGTAGTGGCTGGTAGTATTCTGTAGGGGTCTGTGGGGTTCCGTAGGCGCCTGCAGTGTTCTGTAGGAGCCCATAGGGTTTTAGTGAGGTTCCGTTGTGTTGCTAAGGGTCTTGTAGAGTGCTGTCGGGTCCTGGAGTATTCCGTAGGGTTCCAGAGGGCCTCATAGGGTTCCATCGAAATCTATAGGGTTCCCTAGGGGCCCATAGAGTCCCGTAGATTTCCATAGGGACCTGTAGGGTTGTGTAAGTGCCCGCAGAAGTCTGTAGGAGTCTGTGGGATTCTGTAAGGTTCCGGAGGGTTCTGCAGGGTTCCGTAGGGGCCCGTAGAGTTCCGTAGTGGCTGGTAAAGTTCCCTAGGGCCCTGTGGGGTTCTGTATGGACCTGTAGGGTTCCGTAGGGGCCTGCAGGGTTCCGTAAGTGCCCGCAGGTGTCTGTAGGGTTCCGTAGGGGTCTGTAGGGTTCCGTAGGCACCTGCAGTGTTCTGTAGGAGCCCATAGGGTTTTAGTGAGGTTCCGTTGTGTTGCTAAGGGTCTTGTAGAGTGCTGTCGGGTCCTGGAGTATTCTGTAGGGTTCCAGAGGGCCTCATAGGGTTCCATCGAAATCTGAAGGGTTCCCTAGGGGCCCGTAGAGTCCCGTAGATTTCCGTAGGGGCCTGTAGGGTTGTGTAAGTGCCCGCAGGGGTTGGTAGGAGCTTGTAGGGTGCCATATGTTTCCGGAGGGTTGTGTAGGGTTCCGTAGGGGCCTGTGGTGTTCCCTAGGGGCCTGTAGAGTCTCGTACAGTTCTGTAGGGTCCTGTAGGTTTCCATAAGCGCCCACAGAGGTCTGAAGGGGCCCGTACTGTGCCGTAAGGATCCATAGGATTCCGTAGAGCTTCGTAGGTTCCCTAGAGGCCTCTGGAGTACCGCAGGAGCCAGTAGTGTTCTGTAGGGGCCCGTAGGGTTCCTTCCATAGGAGCTGGCAGTGTTCCGTAGGGTCCTCTAGGGTTGAGTAAGTGCCCGCAGGAGTCTGTAGGAATCCGTGGGATTCTGTAAGGTTCTGCAGGGTTCTGCAGGGTTCCGTAGGGGCCCGTAGAGTTCCGTAGTGGCTGGTAAAGTTCCCTAGGGCCCTGTACCGTTCCGTAACTGCCTGCAAGGGTCTTTAGGCTTCCGTAGGGGCTGGTAGGGTTCCATAAAGTTCCGTGGGTTCCTGCAGAGTTCTGCAAGTGCCCGCAAGGGCCTGTAGGGGCGCACAGTGTTTCTGCCAGGTTCCGTAGAGTTCCGTAGGGGCCATATTTTTCTGTAGTGGCTGGTAGTATTCTGTAGGGGTCTGTGGGGTTCCGTAGGCGCCTGCAGTGTTCTGTAGGAGCCCATAGGGTTTTAGTGAGGTTCCGTTGTGTTGCTAAGGGTCTTGTAGAGTGCTGTCGGGTCCTGGAGTATTCCGTAGGGTTCCAGAGGGCCTCATAGGGTTCCATCGAAATCTATAGGGTTCCCTAGGGGCCCATAGAGTCCCGTAGATTTCCATAGGGACCTGTAGGGTTGTGTAAGTGCCCGCAGAAGTCTGTAGGAGTCTGTGGGATTCTGTAAGGTTCCGGAGGGTTCTGCAGGGTTCCGTAGGGGCCCGTAGAGTTCCCTAGTGGCTGGTAAAGTTCCCTAGGGCCCTGTGGGGTTCTGTATGGACCTGTAGGGTTCCGTAGGGGCCTGCAGTGTTCTGTAAGTGCCCGTAGGTGTCTGTAGGGTTCCGTAGGCACCTGCAGTGTTCTGTAGGAGCCCATAGGGTTTTAGTGAGGTTCCGTTGTGTTGCTAAGGGTCTTGTAGAGTGCTGTCGGGTCCTGGAGTATTCTGTAGGGTTCCAGAGGGGCTCGTAGGGTTCCGTCGAAATCTGTAGGGTTCCCTAGGGGCCCATAGAGTCCCGTAGATTGCCGTAGGGACCTGTAGGGTTGTGTAAGTGCTCGCAGGGGTTGGTAGGAGCTTGTAGGGTTCCATAAGTTTCCAGAGGGTTGTGTAGGGTTCCGTAGGGGCCTGTGGTGTTCCCTAGGGGCCTGTAGAGTCTCGTACAGTTCCGTAGGGTCCTGTAGGTTTCCATAAGTGCCCGCAGAGGTCTGAATGGGCCCGTACTGTTCCGTAAGGATCCATAGGGCTCCGTAGAGCTTCGTAGGTTCCCTAGAGGCCTGTGGAGTACCGCAGGAGCCAGTAGTGTTCTGTAGGGGCCCGTAGGGTTCCTTCCATAGGGGCTGGCAGTGTTCCGTAGGGGCCTGTAGGGTTGTTTAAGTGCCCGCAGAAGTCTGTAGGAGTCTGTGGGATTCTGTAAGGTTCTGGAGGGTTCTGCAGGGTTCCGTAGGGGCCCGTAGAGTTCCGTAGTGGCTGGTAAAGTTCCGTAGGGCCCTGTGGGGTTCTGTATGGACCTGTAGGGTTCCGTAGGGGCCTGCAGTGTTCTGTAAGTGCCCGTAGGTGTCTGTAGGGGTCTGTAGGGTTCCGTAGGCACCTGCAGTATTCTGTAGGAGCCCATAGGGTTTTAGTGAGGTTCCGTTGTGTTGCTAAGGGTCTTGTAGAGTGCTGTCGGGTCCTGGAGTATTCTGTAGGGTTCCAGAGGGGCTGGTAGGGTTCCGTCGAAATCTGAAGGGTTCCCTAGGGGCCCGTAGAGTCCCATAGATTTCCGTAGGGGCCTGTAGGGTTGTGTAAGTGCCCGCAGGGGTTGGTAGGAGCTTGTAGGGTGCCATATGTTTCCGGAGGGTTGTGTAGGGTTCCGTAGGGGCCTGTGGTGTTCCCTAGGGGCCTGTAGAGTCTCGTACAGTTCTGTAGGGTCCTGTAGGTTTCCATAAGCGCCCGCAGAGGTCTGAAGGGGCCCGTACTGTGCCGTAAGGATCCATAGGATTCCGTAGAGCTTCGTAGGTTCCCTAGAGGCCTCTGGAGTACCGCAGGAGCCAGTAGTGTTCTCTAGGGGCCCGTAGGGTTCCTTCCATAGGAGCTGGCAGTGTTCCGTAGGGTCCTCTAGGGTTGAGTAAGTGCCCGCAGGAGTCTGTAGGAATCTGTGGGATTCTGTAAGGTTCTGGAGGGTTCTGCAGGGTTCCGTAGGGGCCCGTAGAGTTCCGTAGTGGCTGGTAAAGTTCCCTAGGGCCCTGTACCGTTCCGTAACTGCCTGCAAGGGTCTTTAGGCTTCCGTAGGGGCTGGTAGGGTTCCATAAAGTTCCGTGGGTTCCTGCAGAGTTCTGCAAGTGCCCGCAAGGGCCTGTAGGGGCCCACAGTGTTTCTGCCAGGTTCCGTAGAGTTCCGTAGGGGCCATATTTTTCTGTAGTGGCTGGTAGTATTCTGTAGGGGTCTGTGGGGTTCCGTAGGCGCCTGCAGTGTTCTGTAGGAGCCCATAGGGTTTTAGTGAGGTTCCGTTGTGTTGCTAAGGGTCTTGTAGAGTGCTGTCGGGTCCTGGAGTATTCCGTAGGGTTCCAGAGGGCCTCATAGGGTTCCATCGAAATCTACAGGGTTCCCTAGGGGCCCATAGAGTCCCGTAGATTTCCATAGGGACCTGTAGGGTTGTGTAAGTGCCCGCAGAAGTCTGTAGGAGTCTGTGGGATTCTGTAAGGTTCCGGAGGGTTCTGCAGGGTTCCGTAGGGGCCCGTAGAGTTCCCTAGTGGCTGGTAAAGTTCCGTAGGGCCCTGTGGGGTTCTGTATGGACCTGTAGGGTTCCGTAGGGGCCTGCAGGGTTCCGTAAGTGCCCGCAGGTGTCTGTAGGGTTCCGTAGGGGTCTGTAGGGTTCCGTAGGCACCTGCAGTGTTCTGTAGGAGCCCATAGGGTTTTAGTGAGGTTCCGTTGTGTTGCTAAGGGTCTTGTAGAGTGCTGTCGGGTCCTGGAGTATTCTGTAGGGTTCCAGAGGGGCTCGTAGGGTTCCGTCGAAATCTGTAGGGTTCCCTAGGGGCCCATAGAGTCCCGTAGATTGCCGTTGGGACCTGTAGGGTTGTGTAAGTGCTCGCAGGGGTTGGTAGGAGCTTGTAGGGTTCCATAAGTTTCCAGAGGGTTGTGTAGGGTTCCGTAGGGGCCTGTGGTGTTCCCTAGGGGCCTGTAGAGTCTCGTACGGTTCCGTAGGGGCCTGTGGTGTTCCCTAGGGGCCTGTAGAGTCTCGTACAGTTCCGTAGGGTCCTGTAGGTTTCCATAAGCGCCCGCAGAGGTCTGAATGGGCCCGTACTGTTCCGTAAGGATCCATAGGGCTCCGTAGAGCTTCGTAGGTTCCCTAGAGGCCTGTGGAGTACCGCAGGAGCCAGTAGTGTTCTGTAGGGGCCCGTAGGGTTCCTTCCATAGGGGCTGGCAGTGTTCCGTAGGGGCCTGTAGGGTTGTTTAAGTGCCCGCAGAAGTCTGTAGGAGTCTGTGGGATTCTGTAAGGTTCTGCAGGGTTCTGCAGGGTTCCGTAGGGGCCCGTAGAGTTCCGTAGTGGCTGGTAAAGTTCCGTAGGGCCCTGTGGGGTTCTGTATGGACCTGTAGGGTTCCGTAGGGGCCTGCAGTGTTCTGTAAGTGCCCGTAGGTGTCTGTACGGGTCTGTAGGGTTCCGTAGGCACCTGCAGTGTTCTGTAGGAGCCCATAGGGTTTTAGTGAGGTTCCGTTGTGTTGCTAAGGGTCTTGTAGAGTGCTGTCGGGTCCTGGAGTATTCTGTAGGGTTCCAGAGGGGCTGGTAGGGTTCCGTCGAAATCTATAGGGTTCCCTAGGGGCCCGTAGAGTCCCGTAGATTTCCATAGGGACCTGTAGGGTTGTGTAAGTGCCCGCAGAAGTCTGTAGGAGTCTGTGGGATTCTGTAAGGTTCCGGAGGGTTCTGCAGGGTTCTGTAGGGGCCCGTAGAGTTCCGTAGTGGCTGGTAAAGTTCCGTAGGGCCCTGTGGGGTTCTGTATGGACCTGTAGGGTTCCGTAGGGGCCTGCAGGGTTCCGTAAGTGCCCGCAGGTGTCTGTAGGGTTCCGTAGGGGTCTGTAGGGTTCCGTAGGCACCTGCAGTGTTCTGTAGGAGCCCATAGGGTTTTAGTGAGGTTCCGTTGTGTTGCTAAGGGTCTTGTAGAGTGCTGTCGGGTCCTGGAGTATTCTGTAGGGTTCCAGAGGGGCTCGTAGGGTTCCGTCGAAATCTGTAGGGTTCCCTAGGGGCCCATAGAGTCCCGTAGATTGCCGTTGGGACCTGTAGGGTTGTGTAAGTGCTCGCAGGGGTTGGTAGGAGCTTGTAGGGTTCCATAAGTTTCCAGAGGGTTGTGTAGGGTTCCGTAGGGGCCTGTGGTGTTCCCTAGGGGCCTGTAGAGTCTCGTACGGTTCCGTAGGGGCCTGTGGTGTTCCCTAGGGGCCTGTAGAGTCTCGTACAGTTCCGTAGGGTCCTGTAGGTTTCCATAAGCGCCCGCAGAGGTCTGAAGGGGCCCGTACTGTTCCGTAAGGATCCATAGGATTCCGTAGAGCTTCGTAGGTTCCCTAGAGGCCTCTGGAGTACCGCAGGAGCCAGTAGTGTTCTGTAGGGGCCCGTAGGGTTCCTTCCATAGGGGCTGGCAGTGTTCCGTAGGGGCCTGTAGGGTTGTTTAAGTGCCCGCAGAAGTCTGTAGGAGTCTGTGGGATTCTGTAAGGTTCTGCAGGGTTCTGCAGGGTTCCGTAGGGGCCCGTAGAGTTCCGTAGTGGCTGGTAAAGTTCCGTAGGGCCCTGTGGGGTTCTGTATGGACCTGTAGGGTTCCGTAGGGGCCTGCAGTGTTCTGTAAGTGCCTGTAGGTGTCTGTACGGGTCTGTAGGGTTCCGTAGGCACCTGCAGTATTCTGTAGGAGCCCATAGGGTTTTAGTGAGGTTCCGTTGTGTTGCTAAGGGTCTTGTAGAGTGCTGTCGGGTCCTGGAGTATTCTGTAGGGTTCCAGAGGGGCTGGTAGGGTTCCGTCGAAATCTGAAGGGTTCCCTAGGGGCCCGTAGAGTCCCATAGATTTCCGTAGGGGCCTGTAGGGTTGTGTAAATGCCCGCAGGGGTTGGTAGGAGCTTGTAGGGTGCCATATGTTTCCGGAGGGTTGTGTAGGGTTCCGTAGGGGCCTGTGGTGTTCCCTAGGGGCCTGTAGAGTCTCGTACAGTTCTGTAGGGTCCTGTAGGTTTCCATAAGCGCCCGCAGAGGTCTGAAGGGGCCCGTACTGTGCCGTAAGGATCCATAGGATTCCGTAGAGCTTCGTAGGTTCCCTAGAGGCCTCTGGAGTACCGCAGGAGCCAGTAGTGTTCTCTAGGGGCCCGTAGGGTTCCTTCCATAGGAGCTGGCAGTGTTCCGTAGGGTCCTCTAGGGTTGAGTAAGTGCCCGCAGGAGTCTGTAGGAATCCGTGGGATTCTGTAAGGTTCTGGAGGGTTCTGCAGGGTTCCGTAGGGGCCCGTAGAGTTCCGTAGTGGCTGGTAAAGTTCCCTAGGGCCCTGTACCGTTCCGTAACTGCCTGCAAGGGTCTTTAGGCTTCCGTAGGGGCTGGTAGGGTTCCATAAAGTTCCGTGGGTTCCTGCAGAGTTCTGCAAGTGCCCGCA